>NC_067495.1:85454159-85652634 GCF_947179515.1 Apodemus sylvaticus
TGCTGGCAGCTTTTGATCTCTCTCACAGAATACAAACATATACGCTCTATGTTTTACATTTTCATGAGTTATTTATTCTTTAATTCTCTTGGAACAAGGCAAAAATAGTTTTACAGTTAGAGAACTTGATTTCTCCTGTGTTATATTTATCATCTATAGAACGAACTACATTCAGCAGAATGAACTGATATTTCATCTTTAAAAAATGCACTGTGACTTATAAAACAAGCTCAGTGAAATGTGGTTTAGTGCCACTAAAGGAAGTCATAAAATGCCTCTTCGGTAGGCATATGTAATAAAGCATTTTATACTAACTTCAACCACCTTTCCTCATTTAAAGGACAGAAAAAATGAGCATAGAAGCAGAGGAGGGTTTAAAAATCTGAAGGTCAGATTGCAAATTTATAGTTCTGCTTTTATTCACAGAAAGACACCTTAACTTGATAGTTACTGTACATTCTAATTTTTTATATTCATAGGCAACGAAACTGCATGCTGATAAAAAGAACAGTAGTGAAAACAAATACCTCAGCAGTCACTGAAAGAATGATGCTTGGAGGAAAGATGCAACTAAAAACCCAAGCCAGAAATATAAAAGTCTATAAAGTTCAAACTTAATTATAGGCCATTACTAAATGACTTCATTCATTGCAAGTGAACTAGCCTCTTCATCATCATTGTAATGGAAGCTACATGAATTGATTGTTTCAACTCTGGGGAAATGAGAAATTTTTAAGATACTAGAGTTATAGAAAGGCATAAAATTCCATCTTGGAGTATATAACCCCTTTCCAATTCACCAATACTTCCTTTGTCTTTGACTATTTCTAATAACTCTAAAATTTCAAAAATAATTTGAATTAAATGAAAGAACCAAAGAGGCACATAGAATTTAACCAGTCCATTTCTAAAAACATATGTTTTTATTTGACTTCTAGTTTCTTATTTTAATCTGAATATTTAGGATCTTGACTCTATTTTATTATTTGCTTTTGTTTTATATTTGTATGTGTGCGTGTGTGTCTGTGTGTGTGTGTGTGTGTGTGTGTGTGTGTGTGTTAGGGCTGGAGTAGCACAATGTCATGACTGCCAGATGGAAGTCAAAGTCTGGTCACTGCTATGTCAATGTCCAGGAGGCCTGCTGAATAAAACCAGATATGAATCATTCCCCCTAATTGCCCAGCAGTCCCAAGAAGAACATATTGTTGCCCTATATCCATTGGAGGCTGATTGTTACAGGAACTCCATTCCCTGGATATTACTCTGCCTGCTTCCATCAGCCTGCTGAACAAGGAAGATCTAGGCCCAGTGAACAAGGAACAAGAAGGTTTGAGGAACAAGGAACATCCAGGCCTGCTACATCAAGAACAACTCTCCAAGGCTGCCCATAGGAGGCTGACTGCACAGGGAATATCCAGAATTCATCTGCCTTCCTGATACTGGGTACACCAGGAACTTCCAGGGACAGCTATATGACTAAAGGTAAAACAACAAAAATCAAGAGTCAAGGTAATATTGTACCTTCAGAACAAAGCTATCCCATTACAGCAAGCCCTGGATTTCTTAACATTATGGAAGCAAAAGAAAATGACCTAAAATCCAAACTTATGTAGATGATAGATATCTTTAAAGAGGAAATGAATAATTGCTTAAGGAAATACAGGAAAAAATTAAACAGGTGAGTGAAATGAATAAAACTGTTTAAGACATGAAACTGAAAATAGAAGAAATAAAGAAAACACAATCTGATGTTACTTCTGGGGGTGGAAAATGTAGGAAAGTTAACAGGAAAAGCAGATGAGGCATCAATAACAGAATACAGGAGAGAGAAGAAAGAATCTCAAGAGTAGAAGACATTGTTGAATAAATTTATATAACACCTGGATAAAATGTTAAATCTAAATAAATCCTGTCACAAAACATGCAGAAAATCTGGGATACTATGAAAAGACCTAACCTAAGAATAATGAGAATAGAAGAAAGTGAAGAGTCCATATTCCAAAGACCAGAAAATATTTACAGCAACATCATAGAAGGAAGTTTCCTCAGCCAAAAGAAAGAGATTCCTATAAACATACAAGAAACTTACAGAATACCAAATATATTGCACCAGAAAAGAAAATCATTCCACAACATAATAATCAAAATGCTAAATCTACAAAACAAAGATTATTAAGCCAGCAAGAGAAAAAGGTCAAGTGTATATAATAGCAGACCTATCAGAATTACACCTGGCTCTCAACAGAGACATTAAAAGCCATAAGGGCCTGGGTAGATGTTCTAAAGACCCTATTAGACCACAGATGTTAGCCTAGACTACTATAACTAGCAAAACTTTCAATCACCATAGATGGAGAAAACAAAAATAAAATATGATAAAACTAAGTTTAAAAATACCTGTCCTCAAATCCAGTTTTAAAGAAGAAACTATAAGAAAACGCCAACCCAAGGAAGCTACGTACACCTAAGAAAACACAGGAAATAAAAAACTCACCTCTCTCTCTCTCTCTCTCTCTCTCTCTCTCTCTCTCTGTGTGTGTGTGTGTGTGTCTGTGTGTGTGTGTGTGTTTATCTGTCTCTCTACCACCACTAACTACAATGTAAGGGGAATATAAGAATTAATAGTCATTGATCATTAATATGTCTTAATATCAATGGATTCAATAACAGAATGGTTGCAAAACCAGTATCCATCATTTTGTCACATACAAGATGCATGCCTCAATATCAAAGACAGATCTTACCTGAGAGTAAAAGGTTAAAAAAAAACAGTTTTTCGTTCAAATAGAACCAAGAAGAAAGCTCTGCTTCCCATTCTAATATCTAATAAAATATACTTTCAACAAAAAAATAAGAAAAGGAGATGCTGAAGGACACATCATACTTGTTAAAGGAAAAGTCCACCAATATGACATCTCAAATTTGAACATTTATGCCACAAACACAAAGGCAACCATGTTCATAAGATAATCTTTACTAAAGCTTAAATCACACAGCTCATCTAATCATATACATTAATAATGGGAGACTCCAAAACATGACTCACACCAATGGGAAGGTCATAAAAATAGATACTAAACAGAAATAACGAAAATAACCAAGGTTATGAAAACAAAATTACCTAAAAGATATCTACAGAACATTTCACCCAATCACAAAAGAATATACCTTCTTCTCAGCACCTGACATAACCTTCTCCAAAACTGAAAAGATAGTCTATCACAAACCAGGTCTCAACAGATTCAAGAATATCAAAATAATCCCTTGTATCTTATGCCACCATGGACTAAAGCTGGACTTCAACAACAAAAACACCAGAAAGTCTACACCCTCATGGAAACTGAACAAATGTGTATTCAATGATTTCTGGGACAAGGAATAAAGAAAGAAAGGAATTGAAAACTCTCTAGAATTCAATGAAAAGGAAGGGAGAACATACCTAAATTCATGGGACACAAAAAAGCAGGGTAAATAGGAAAGATCATAACACTATATACCTTCATAAAGAAATTAGAGATTTACACTAGCAATTTAAAAGTATAACTCAAAACTCTAGGGAAAAAAATCAAATAAACCCAAGAGGAGTAGAAAGCAGGAAATAATCAAACTCAGGGCTGAAATATATCAATTTGAAACAAAGAGACCAATATAAAGAATCAATGAAAGCAAGGGCTGGTTTTCTGATAAAGTCAACAAAATAGACAAAACCCTAGACAAACTAACTAAAAGACAAAGGGGAAGAATCCGAATTAACAACATCCGAAATGAAAAGGTAGACACAACAACAGACTTTGAGGGAATCCAAAGAAGCAGTAGGTCTTACTTCAAAAGCCTATATTACACACATTTGGAAAATCTAAATGAAATGTATAACTTTCTAGGCAGATACCACTTACCAAACATAAATCAAGATCAGGTAAATCATTAAATAGTCCTGTAATCCCTAAGGAAATAGAATCAGTCATTGAAAGTGTCACAACCTAAGAAGCCCAGGGCCAGATAGTTTTAGTGCATAATTACACCAATCTTCAATGAATAGATAATATGAATATACCTCAAACTATTCCATGGAACAGAAACAGAAGTAACACTGACAAATTCATTCTGTGAGCCCATAGTCATCTGGCTACCTAAACCATACAAAAACTCAACAAATAAAGACGGCTTCAAACCAATTTCCATTATGAAAATTGATACAAAAACACCAATAAAATACTTTAAACCAAATCGAAGAACACATCAAAAACATCATCTCCTATTATGAAGTAGGCTTCAGCCCAGGGATGAATGGGTGCTTCAATATATGAAAATCCATCAACATAATACATCATATTAAAAAATGAAAGAAAAAAATCACATGATCATTTCATTAGATGCTAAAATACCTTTGCCAAAATCCAAAACTTTTTCATGTTAAAGTCTTGTAGAGATCATAAAAACAAGACTCATACCTAAACATAGTAAAAGCAATATATAGTAAGCCAATAGCAGACATTAAACTAAATGGAGACAAACTTAAAGCAATCTCACTTAAATCAGGGAAAAACAAGCCACCCGCTCTCTCCCTACTTATCAACATATTATCTGAAGATCTAGATAGAGCAGTAAAACAACTAAAGGAGGTCAAGGAGAAACAAATTGGAAAGGAAGATATCAAAGTATAGCTATTTGCAGATTTGGCAGTAAACAAAGACATAGGTGAGTATCTATCCCAAATACCCATGCTATCTGGGACAACCATGGTGCCCAGATGGAACAGGACACACCTCCCCTACCCCTAACTCCCAAGCTCTACCCTTCTATCCTGCTTCTTACCTAGGGTAGATCAGTGGCCGTATACCCTCCCACATGCTACAGCCTGCTTGCCTCCTAGGAGGTCCACAGTAACCAAAGACATAGAGCCCAGCTGATATGAGACACACTCATGCTGCTAAGCATCACCCTCCTTAATGTCTGCTTCTCCACTAGGGCAAGATAAGTGGCACTATACACTGCCTGACCCTGCAGCCTTTCTGCATCCCAGGAGACCCAAAGTTACCAGGACACAGCTAGCCTACCTCCCAGGAGGTCTTCAGTAACCAGAAACACAGAAGGCTTGCTCTAAGCAGAGACACAAGTTTCAGTGTGTCAGGTGTTATGTGGAGGCCCTTGATCCACTTGGAGTTGAGCTTAATACAAAGAGATAAGAATAGATCAATTTGCATTCTTCGCATGCTGACCTCCAGTTGAACCAGCACCATTTGTTGAAAAGGCTATCTTTTTTCAACTGGATGGTTTCAGCTCCTTTGTCGAGGATCAAGTGGCCATAGGTGTGTGGGTTCATTTCCGGGTCTTCAATTCTATTCCATTGATCTACTTGCCTGTCACTGTACCAATAACATGCAGTTTTTAATGCAATTGCTCTGTAGTATTGCTTGAAGTCAGGGATACTGATTCCCCCAGAAGTTCTTTTACTGATGAGAATAGTTTTAGCTCTCCTGGATTTTTCATTATTCCAGGTGAATTTGAGAATTGCTATTTCAAAGTCTATGAAGAATTGAGTTGGGATTTTCATGGGGATTGCATTGAATCCATAGATTGCATTTGGCAAGACGGCCATTTTTACTATATTAATCCTGAAAATCCAAGAGCATGGAAGATTTTTTTCCATTTTCTGAGGTCTTCTTCAATTTCTTTCTTCAAAGACTTGAAGTTCCTGCCATACAGATCTTTCATCTGTTTGGTTAGAGTCACACCAAGATACTTTATGTTGTTTGTGGCTATTGTGAAGGGTGTCATTTCCCTAATTTGTTTCTCAGTCTGCTTATCCTTTGAGTATAGGAAGGCTACAGATTTGCTTGAGTAGATTTTGCAGCCAGTCACTTTACTGAAGTTGTTTATCAGCTGTAGGAGTTCTCTAGTGGAGTTTTGGGGTCACTTAAGTATACTATCATATCATCTGCAAATAGTGATAGCTTGACTTCTTCCTTTCCAATTTGTATCCCTTTGACTTCCTTATGTTGTCTAATTGCTCTAGCTAGGACTTCAAGAACAATATTGAAAAGATATGGAAAGAGGGTTCAGCCTTGTCTAGTCCCTTATTTTAGTAGGATTGCTTCAAGTTTCTCTCCATTTAGTTTGATGTTGGCTACCAGTTTGAAGTATATTGCTTTTATTATGTTTAGACACTGAAACTAATAGAAAAGAAACTGGGGAAGACCCTTGAGGACATGGGCATAGGGGAAAAGTTCCTGAACAGAGCACTAATACCTTACACTCTAAGATCAAGAACTGACAAATGGGACCTCATAAAATTACAAAGTCTCTGTAAGACAAAGGAGACACTGTCAAAAGGACAAAAGAGCAACCAATGGGAAAGGATATTCACCAACCCTAAATCTGACAGAGGGCTAATATCCAATATATACAAAGAACTCAAGAAGTTAGACCTCCGAGAACCAAGTAACTCTATGACATATGCCCAGAGGATCCTCCAGCATGTAATAAAGATACATGCTCCACTATGTTCATAGCAGCCCTATTTATAATAGCCAGAAGCTGGAAAGAACCCAGGTGTCCCTCAAAAGAGGAATGGATACAAAAATGTGGTATATTTACAAAATGGAGTACTATTCAGCCATTAGAAACACTGAATTCATGAAATTCTTAGACAAATGGATGGAGCTGGAGAACATAATAGTAAGTGAGGTAACCCAGTCTCAAAAGATCAATCATGGTATGCACTCACTGGTAAGCAGATATTAGCCTAGAAACTTGGAATACCCAAGTCATAATCCACATATCAAATGATGTCCAAGAAGAATGGAGGAATGGCCCCTGGTTCTGGAAAGTCTCAGTGAGGCAGTATAGGACAATACCAGAACAGGGAAGACGGAAGGGGGGATAGGGGAACAGGAGGAGGGAAGAGGGCTTATGGAACTTTTGGGGAGTGGAGATCTAGGAAAGGGGAAATCATTTGAAATGTAAATAAAAAATATATCGAATAAAAATAAATTTTAAAAAATGGGGTACAGAGCTAAACAAAGAATTTTCACCTGAAGAACTTTGGATGACTGAGAAGCACATTAAGAAATATTCAACATCATTAGTCATTAGGGAAATGCAAATGAAAACAACCCTGAGATTTCACCTCACATCAGTCAGAAATGCTAAGGTTAAAAACTCAGGAGACAGCGGGTATTGGGGAGGATGTGGAGAAAGAGGAACACTCCTCCACTGCTGGTCGGATTTCAGGATGGTACAACCACTTTGGAAATCAGTCTGGTGGTTCCTCAGAAAACTGGACATGACACTTGCAGAGGACCCTGCTATATACCTTTCCTGGCCATATACCCAGAGGATTCCCTGGCATGCAATAAGGACACATGCTCCACTATGTTCATAGCAGTCCTATTTATAATAGCCAGAAGCTGGAAAGAACCCTGATGTCTCTCAATTGAGGAATGGACACACAAAATGTGGTATATTTACACAGTGGAATACTACTCAGCAATTAAAAACAATGAATTCATGAAATTCTTAGGCAAATGGTTGGAACTGGAAAATATCATTCTAAGTGAGGTAACCCAATCACAAAAGAATTCACATGGAATGCAATCACTGATATGTGGATATTAATTAGCCCAGAAGCACTGAATTATCAAGATACAATTAGCGTATCAAATGATACCCAAGAAGAAGGCAAGAGAGGGCCCTAGTTCTGAAAAGAGTTGATCCAGAATTGTAGGGGAGTACCAGGACAGGGAAAGAGGAGGGGGGGGGGTTATTGGGAGATGGGCAGAGGGAAGAGAGCTTATGAAACTGATGGGGAGGGAGGAACCAGGAAATGGAAAGCATTCGGAATGTAAAGAAAGAATATAGAAAATAAAAACAAAAGAAAACAAACAAACAAAAACAAACAAAAAAAAAAGAGGCCTACCATAACCAGAGACAGCACAGCCTGCCTCCAAGGAGACTGCCTTGACATGTTTCCAAGGAGTCCAATTCTTGTCAGAGGCATGTGGGCCAGTTAACACTAGAGATAACTTAATGGCCAGAGACAAGAGCAAAATCATGAGTGACAGAACCTAAGTCAATTCAGTACCCACACAGCAGAGTTCTCCCACCACACCAAGACCTGGATACCAAGTGATAGAACACAAAGCAATTTAACACAAAGAGAACACAGTTCTCCCACCAGAGCAAGCCCTGAATACCCCAACGTGCCTGAAAAGCAAAATAATGATTTAAAATCCATCTTATGAAGATGATAGAGGCCTTTGATCAATATATAAAGAATTACTTTAAAGAAATACAGGTAAATAGGTAGAGACCCTTAAAGATGAAACAAATAAAAGCCTTAAAGAAATACAGGAAAATACAATCAAGCAGGAGAAGGAATTTAACAAAATGGTCCAAGACCTAAAAATGGAAATGGAAACAATAAATAAAACATAAAGGGAAGCAAGACTAGAGATGGACAACTTAAGAAAGACATCAGGAACTACAGATGCACCACAAACAGAATACAAGAGATAGAAGAGAGAATCTCAGCGTAGAAAATACCATGGAAAATATTGACACATCAACTAAAGAAAATACAAACTGTAAAAAGTTCCTAACCTCAAATATCCATGAAATTCAAGACACAATGCAGAGATCAAACATAAGAATTAGAGGAATAGAAAATGGTGAAGATTCCCAGCTCAAAGTGCCAGAAAACATTTCTTCCTTTTTTATTAGATATATTCTTTATTTATGATCTCCCCTTTCCTGGATCTCCCCTCCCCAAAATTTCATAAGCCCTCTTCCCTCTACTGTTCCCCAATACACCCCTTCTTGCTTCCCTCACCTGGTATTCCCCTACCTGCATCGAGCCTTTCCAGGACTGGGGACATCTCCTTCCTTCTTCTTGGACATCATTTGATATGAGAATTTTGACTTGGGTATTCTGAGCTTCTGGGCTAATATTCACTTATCAGTGAATATATACCATGTGTGTTCTTTTGTGATTGGGTTACCTCACTTAGAATGATATTTTCCAGTTCCACTCACTTGCCTAAGAATTTCATTAATTCATTGTTTTTAACAGCTAAGTAGTATTCCATAGTGTAAATATAGCACATTTTGTGTATCCATCCCTCCATTGATGGACATCTGGGTTCTTTCCATCTTCTGGCTATTATAAATAGGGCTGCTAAATACATAGTAGAGCATGTATTCTTATTACATGCTGGGGAATCCTCTGGGTATGTGTCCAGGAGTGGTATAATGGGGTCCTCCGGTAGTATCATGCCCAGTTGCCAGAAAACATTTTCAACAATATAAAAGAAAGCTTCCCTAACCTAATTAAAGAGATGGCCATAAATGTACAAGAAGCCTACAGCACACTGAACAGAATGGACTAGAAAATAAACTCGTCTCTTCACATAATAATCAAAATACTGAATGCAAATAACAAAGAAAGAATACAAAAGCTGTAAGAAAAAATGCCAAGTAACATATAATGGCAGACCTATCAGAATTACACGAGACATGTCAATAGAGACTAAAGCCAGAAGATCCTGGACAGATGTTATTCATATCTTAAGAGAACACTAATGCCAAACCAGGCTACTATACCAAGCAAAACTCTCAATTACCATAAGTGGAGAAACTAAGATATTCCATGACAAAACAATATCTTTCTACTAATCTAGCCTTACAAAGGACACTAGAATGAAATCCCCAATACAAGGAAGTTAACTTCACCCAAGAAAACACAAGAAATTAAACATTTCACAACAAACAAAAAGAAGAGAATCAAACACGCATAACACTACCTCCAGTAACAGATAAAACAGGAACTAACAATAATCTTTCCTTAATATTTCTCAACATCATTGGGTCCAACTTCACAATAAAAAGACACAGGCTAACAGACTGGATACATAAACAGCACTTTGCTGCATAGAAGAAAAAAAAAAAAAAACAAAACTCCGTGACAATGGCAAACACTCCCTCAAATTAAAAAGCAGAAAAAAGTTTTCAAAACAAATGATCCCAAGAAACAAGATGCAGTTACTATTTTAATATGCAAAAATAGACTTTTCAACCAAAAGTTATCAAACAAGATGAGGAAGAGGGAATTTCATAGTCATCAAAGGAAAATTATTCCAAGGGGAAATCTCAATTCTGAGCATCTATGTCCTAAATGCATGGGCACCCACATTCATAAAAAGAAATGTTACTAAAGCTCAAACACTCATTGAATCTCACATAATCATAGTGCCAAACTTAAACACACCACTCTGACCAATGGACAGGTCATTAAAACAGAAAATCTGCAGAGACACAGTAAAACAAACAGAAGTTATGAACCAAATGGATTTAACAAATGTAAATGGAACATTTCACCTCCCCCTACCACCAATGAATGAATATACATTCTTTTCAGAACCTTATGGAACATTCTCTAAAACTGACCATATAATTGGCCATAAAACAAGCCTTAACATACACAAGAAGATTGAAATAATCCTATGCATCCTAAAGCTAAGGCCAGAATACTAAGGCTAGACTTCAATAACGACAAAACAACAGAAAGCCCACATGCTCATGGACACAAAAAAAACTCTCTGCTAAACAATAACTTGGTCAGGGAAGAAATGAAGAAAGAAATCAAGGATTTTATAGAATTCAATGAAAAAAATCATACCCAAACTTATGGGATATAATGAATGCAGTGTTAAGAGGAAAATTTATAACCCTAATTGTCTTCATAAAGAAATTGGAGTGACCAACTACATATGTAGCAGATAATGATCATTTCAGATGTCAGTGAAAGGAGAGACCATGGGCACTGTGAAGGCTCGATTCCCCAGAAGAGGGGAATGCAAGTCAGGAAATTGGGGAGGGGAATGAGGAAGGAGTGGGGGGATAAGATAGGGGATTTTTAAAGGGGTAGCAGAGAGGTAAAGGAATACAATTTGAAATGTAAATGAAGCAAATACCTAATTAAAAAAAAGAAATTGGAGCAAGTGAATACAAGCAATTTAACAGCATATCTGAAAGCTCTAAAACAGAAATAATCGAACACACCTAAGAGAACGAGAACTCATAAAATACTCAAACTCAGAACTGAAAAAATTAAAACAGGGATAAACAAAGAGAACTGTATGGAGATCAACAGAACTGAAAGCTGGTTCTTTGAGAAAATCAACAAGATACATAAACCTCTAGGAAAACTAAGTAAAGGGCACAGAGACAGCATCCAAATTAACAAAATCAGAAGTTAAAAGGAAAACATAAAAACAGAAACAGATGGATACATCTTTTTTAACTTGATGGAAACTAAGGAAATTCAAAAAAAATCATCAGATCCTACTACATAAGCCTATACTCTACAAAACAGGAAAATCTAGATGAAATGTATGATTTTCTAGGCAGGTACCAGGTACCAAAATTAAATCAGCATCAAATAAACCACCAGAGCAATCCCATTACCCATAAGGAAATAGTAATAGTCATCACAAACCTCCAAAAAAATAGAAGCCCAGGGCCAGATGGTTTCAGTGCAGAATTCTACCAAAGCTTCGAAGAGCTAATACCAATATTCCTCAAACTATTCTTCAAAATAGAAACAGAAGCAACACTAGCTAATTCATTCTATGAAAACACAGTTACTCTGGTGCCTAAACCATACAAACACCCAACAAAGAATGAGAACTTCATACCAATTTTGCTTATGAATATCAATGCAAAAAAAAATACTCAATAAAATTCATGCAAACCAAATCCAAAAACACATCAAAACTGTCATTCACCAGGATCAAGTAGGCTTCATTCCACAGATGCAGATGCAGGGGCTCTTCAACAAACAAGACTACATGAACATAATACACTATATAAACAAACTTAAGGAAAAAGCCACACGATCGTCTCTTTAGGTGCTGAGAAGTCTTTTGAAAAAATACAAAACCCCTTCATGTTAAAAGTCTTGGAGAGATAAAGAATTCATGGTCCATACCTAAACATAATAAAAGCAATATATAGCAAACCAACAGCCAGCATCAAATTAAATGAAGAGAAACTAGAAGCAATCACACTGATAACCCAGAAAAAAACAAGGTTGCCCACTCTCTCCCTATCTATTCAATACAGTAATCAAAGTTCTGGCCACAGTAATTAGACAACAAAAGGAGATCAACTGGATACAAATGACAAAGAAAGGTGTCAAAGTATCACTATTTGTAAATGATATAATAGTATACATAGCAAACCAAATTAAAAAAAAAAAATCTACCAGAGAAATTCTATACCTGATAAACAACTTCAACAAAGTTGCTGGAAATAAAATTAACTCAAAACAGTAGCCTTCCTTTACAAAAATGTTAAACAAGCTGAGAAAGAAATTAGGGAAACAACTCCCTTCACATTAGGCACAAATAGTATAAAATATCTTATTGCATCTCTTACAAACAAGTGAAAAATACATAGGAAAAGAACTTCAAATCCCTGAAAAAAGAAATCGAAGACCTTAGAAGATAGAAAGATCTACCAAGCTCATGGATTGGTAGGCTTAACATAGTGAAAATGGCCACCTTACCAAAAGCAATCTATGGATTCAATGGAATCTACATCAAAATGCTAATATAATTCTTCACAGACATGGAAAAAAGTAATTCTAAATTTAATATAGAAAAACAAAATCCCAGGATAGTGAAAACAATTCTTAGCAATAAAAGTACTTCTAAGACTGGGAGCCCACAGCTTTCTCTAGCGGCACTGAGCTTAGGTTCCAGTCCTGAGGACTCTGGCAGGATCCTTCAGATCTCCGCTTCGGGATCCAGAACAGCCTGGGCTGCAACACCACAGCTCCATGTCCTGCAAGAGGCCAGAGGGGCACCCGGGAGGCAGGCTTGGAGGACTCAGTGTACTCTGGTGTGTCCAGCAGGCCCCAGCGGGAGCCTTCAGGTGTCTGCTTCGGGATCTGAACAGCCTGGGCCACAGCACTTGGTCTCCAGGAAGTGTAAGAGGCCTGGTGTGCACTCTGAGGCAGACTGGGAGCACACATCTTGCTCCTGCAGCACGGAGCTTAGGTTCCAGTCCTGAGGCCTCTGACTGGAGCTTTCAGATCTCCACTTCCGGATCCAGAACAGCCTGGGCTGCAACACCACAGCTCCAGGTCCTGCAAGAGGCCAGAGAGGTACCCAGGAGGCCGGCTGGGAGGAATCAGTGTGCTCTGGTTAGTCCAGCAGGCCCTGGCATGAGCCTTCAGGTGTCTGCTTCAGGATCTGAACAGCCTGGGCCACAGCACCCTGTCTCCAGGCAGTGCAGCTGTGCACCAGAGGCCACCTGGGAAGAGGCAGCTTGCACTGGTGAGTCCAGCATTGACAAGGCCAACTAACACCAGTGAGAACTAGATGGCAAAAGGCAAATGCAGGAACGTCACTAACAGAAATCAAGACAATATGGCAGCATCTGAACCCGATTATCCTTTAACAGCATGTCCTAGATACCCAATCACACCAGAAAAACAAGACTTGGATTTAAAATAACTGGTCATGATGCTGGTACAGGAACACATGAAGGACATACTTAAAGAAATGCAGGAGAAAATGGATCAAAATTTAAAAGCCCTTACAAGGGAAACACAAAAGTCATTGAAAGAAATTCAGGAGAATACAAAAGCCAATAAGGAGGAAACGCAAAAATCACTTAAGGAAATACAGAAGAACGTTGGTCAACAGGCTGAGGTCATGAAAGAGGAAACACAAAAATCTCTTAAAGAATTACAGGAAAGCACAAACAAGCAAGTGAAGGAGCTAAGCAAAACCATCCAGGATCTAAAATCAGAAGTAGAAACAACTAAGAAAACTCAAAGGAAGACAACTTTGGAGATAGAAAACCTTGGGAAGAAATCAGGGGACATAGATGCAAATATCAACAACAGAATACAAGAGAGAGAAGAAAGAATCTCAGATGCTGAAGATACCATAGAAACCATGGACTCAACAGTTAAAGAAAATGCAAAATGCAAAAAGCTTGTAACTCAAAACATCCAGGAAATCCAGGACACAATGAGAAGACCAAACCTAAGGATTATAGGCATAGATGAGAGTGAAGATTTACAACTTAAAGGGCCAGCAAATATCTTCAATAAAATTATGGAAGAAAACTTCCCTAACCCAAAGAGAGAGATGCCCATGAATATACAAGAAGCCTACAGAACTCCTAACAGACTGGACCAGAACAGAAATACCTCCTGACACATAATAATCAAAGCACCAAATGTACTAAACAAAGAAGGAATATTAAAGGCCGTAAGAGAAAAAGGCTAAGTAACATATAAAGGAAGACCTATCAGAATCACAGCAGACTTTTCACCTGAGACCATGAAAGCTAGAAGATCCTGGGCAGATCTCATGCAGACTCTAAGAGAACACAAATGCCAGCCAAAACTACTATACCCAGCAAAACTCTCAATAACCATAGAGGGATAAACTACAATATTCCATGACAAAACCAAGTTTACCCAATATCTATCCTCAAACCCAGCCCTTCAAAGGATAATAGGATGAAAACAGCAATACAAGGAGGGAATCTTCACCCTGGAAAAAGCAAGATAGTAACCTTCTTTCATCAAACCCAAAAGAAGTTAAACAATCAAATTTAAAAAAATAACATCAAAAATGACAGGAAGTAATACTCACTATTCCTTAATATCTCTTAACATCAATGGACTCAATGTCCCAATAAAAAGACATAGACTAACCGACTGGATACCTAAACAGGACCCGACATTTTGTTGCATACAGGAAACACACCTCAGGGTCAAAGACAAACACTACCTTAGAGTAAAATGCTGGAAGACAATTTTACAAGCAAATGGTCTCAGGAAACAAGCTGGATTAGCCATTTTAATATCAGATAAAATTGACTTTCAACCCAAAGTCATCAAAAGAGACTCTGAGGGAAACTTCTTGCTGGTCAAAGGAAAAATACAACAAGAAGAACTCTCATTCCTGAACATGCAAGGGCACCCTCATTCATAAAAGAAACTTTATTAAAGCTCAAAGCACACATTGCACCTAACACAATAATTGTGGGTGACTTCAACACTGCATTTTCCTCAATGGACCAATCAGGAAAACAGAAACTGAACAGGGACACAGTGAAACTAATTGAAGCTTTGGACCAATTAGGTTAACATATGTGTATATATATTTATTTTATATATATATAACATTCTATCCCAAAGCAAAAGAATATACCTTTTTTCTCAGCGCCTCATGGTACCTTCTCCAAAATCGACCATATAATTGGTCACAAGACAGACCTCAACAAATATAAGAAGATCGAACTAATCCCATGCCTCCTATCAGATCACTATGAAGTAGAAGTGGTCTTCAATAACAATAAAAACAATAGAAAACCCACATAAATGTGGAAACTGAACAATATTCTACTAAATGATACCTTGGTCAAGGAAGAAATAAAGAAAGAAATTAAAGACTTTTTAGAACTTAATGATAATGAAGACACAACGTACCCGAATCTATGGGACACAATGAAAGCATTGCTAAGAGGAAAACTCATAGCCCTTAGTGCCTCCAAAAACAAAATAGAGAGAGCATATACTAACAGCTTAATGACACACCTGAAAGCCCTGTAACAAAAAGAAGCAATTTCACCCAGGAGGAGTAGAAGGTAGGAAATCATCAAACTCAAGGCCAAAACCAATCAAGTAGAAACAAAGGGAACCATACAAAGAATCAACAAAACCAGGAGCTGGTTCTTTGAGAAAATTAACAAGATAGATAAACCCTTAGCAAGACTAACCAAAGGGCACAAAGACAGTATCCAGATTAATAAACTTAGAAATGAAAAGGGAGATATAACAACAGATACTGAGGAAATTCAAAAAATCATTAGATCCTACTACAAAAGCCTATACTCAACACAACTGGAGAATCTGGAGGATATGGACAGTTTCCTAGACAGATATCCGACAACAAAACTAACTCAGGATCAAATAGATCATCTAAACAGTCCCATAACACCCGAAGAAATAAAAAGGGTCATAGAAAGTCTTCCAACCAAAAAAAGCACGGGACCAGATGGCTTCATTGCAGAATTCTATCAGACCATCATAGAAGACGTAACACCAATACTCTTCAAACTATTCCACAAAATAGAAACAGAAGGAACTCTACCCAACTCGTTCTATGAAGCCACAATTATGCTGATACCAAAACCACACAAAGATCCAACAAAGAAAGAGAATTTCAGGCTAATTTCTCTTATGAATATTGATGCAAAAATACTTAATAAAATTCTTGCCAAGCGAATCCAAGAACACATCAAAACGATCATCCACCATGATCAAGTAGGCTTCATCCCAGGGATGCAGGGATGGTTCAATATAAGGAAATCCATCGATGCAATCCACTACATAAAGAAACTCAAAGAAAAAAACCATATTATCATCTCATTAGATACAGAAAAAGCATTTGACAAAATCCAGCATCCTTTCATGCTAAAATTATTGGAAAGAACAGTAATTCAAGGCCCATACCTAAACATCATTAAAGCAATATACAGCAAACCGGTAGCCAACATCAAACTAAATGGAGAGAAACCTGAAGCAATCCCACTAAAATCAGGGACTAGACAAGGCTGTCTTCTCTCTCCACATCTTTTCAATATAGTACTTGAAGTTCTAGCTAGAGCAATTAGACAACATAAGGAGGTCAAGGGGAATTCAAATTGGAAAGGAAGAAGTCAAATTATCACTATTTGCACATGATATGATAGTCTACTTAAATGACCTGAAAACCTCCACCAGAGAACTCCTCCAGCTGATAAACAACTTCAGCAAAGTGGCTGGTTATAAGTCAAGCAAATCAGTTGCTTTTCTATACTCAAAGGATAAGCAGGTTGAGAAAGAAGTTAGGGAAATGACACCCTTCAAAATAGCCACAAACAATATAAAGTATCTTGGTGTGACTCTAACCAAACAAGTGAAAGATCTATACAACAAGAACTTCAGGTCTCTGAAGAAGGAAATCGAAGAAGACTTCAGAAAATGGAAAAATCTGACATGCTCATGGATCGGCAGGATTAATATAGTTAAAATGGCCATCAGCCAAAAGCAATCTACAGATTCAATGCAATCCTCATCAAAATCCCAACTCAGTTCTTCACAGAGTTAAAGGCAATTCTCAAATTCATCTGGAATAACAAAAAACCCAGGATAGCTAAAATTATTCTCAACAACAAAAGAAATTCTGGAGGACTCACTATCCCTGACTTCAAGCAATACTACAGAGCAACAGTGTTAAAAACTGCATGGTGTTGGCACAGTGACTGACAAGTGGACCAATGGAATAGAATTGAAGATCCAGAAATAAATCCACACACCTATGGTCACTTGATCTTCGACAAAGGAGCCGAAAACATCCAGTGGAAAAAAGATAGCCTTTTCAACAGATAGTGCTGGTTCAATTGGAGGTCAGCATGCAGAAGAATGCGAATAGATCCATTCTTATCTCCCTGTACTAAACGTCACTCCAAGTGGATCAAGGACCTCCATGTAAAACCAGACACACTGAAACTAATAGAAAAGTAACTGGGGAAGACCCTTGAGGACATGGGCACAGGGGAAAATTTCCTGAACAGATTTCCAATAGCTTATGCTCTAAGATCAAGAATTGACAAATGGGACCTAATAAAATTACAAAGATTCTGTAAGGCAAAGGACAATGTTAAAAGGACAAAATGGCAAACATCAAATTGGGAAAGTATATTCACCAACCCTACATCTGATAGAGGGCTACTATCCAATATATACAAAGAACTCAAGAAGGTACACCCCAGGGAACCAAATAACCCTATAATGGGGTACAGATCCAAACAAAGAATTTTCACCTGAAGAAATTCAGATGGCCAAGAGGCACCTTAAGAAGTGCTCAGCATCATTAGTCATTAGGGAAATGCAGATCAAAACAACCCTGAGATTTCACCTTACACCAGTCAGAATGGCTAAGGTCAAAAACTCATGAGACAGCAGGTGTTGGTGAGGATGTGGAGAAAAAGGAAAACTCCTCCACTGCTGGTGGAGCTGTAAGATTGTACAACCACTTTGGAAATCAGTCTGGTGGTTCCTCAGAGAACTGGGCATGACACTTCCGGAGGACCCTGCTATACCTCTCCTGGGCATATACCCAAAGGATTGCCCGGCATGCAATAAAGACACATGCTCCATTATGTTCATAGCAGCCTTATTTATAATAGCCAGAAGCTGGAAAGAACCCAGATGCCCCTCAAAGGAGGGATGGATACAGAAAATGTGGTATATTTACACAATGGAATACTACTCAGCAATTAGAAACAATGAATTCACAAAATTTTTAGTCAAATGGTTTGATCTGGAAAAAATCATCCTAAGTGAGGTAACCCAATCACAAAAGAATACACATAGAATGCAATCTCTGATAAGTGGATATAAATTAGCCCAGAAGCCCTAAATACCCAAGGCACAAATCACATAACAAATGACTCCCATGAAGAAGTATGGAGAAGGTCCTGATCCTGGAAAGGATTGATCTATCATTGGAGGGGAATATAAGGACAGAGGAGAAAAGGAGGGATGTGTTTGGAGAATGGATGGAGAGAAGATCTGTTCTCACCCACAGAAGCTCCCTTGTACTGTTCTAGGTCTCTGGCTAGCCAGCCTTCCCCAGATCAGCCCTGCTCAGCTCAGAATAGCAGTGACAGCAGTAGCTGTGGCAGCAATAGCAGCAACAGAAGTGGCTGAGGCAATTTCCCCTCCCTGCTCATACCCTTTCCCCTTTGCTTGACCTCTCCAACCTGGCTGGACAGAGATCTCCCAGATAGCCTCCAGTACACAGATATACAAGGTGTACAAGAATACTTAGTCCTGGGATGCTCTTAGTCCTGCTTGAACTAGATGTCCTAGGTAAGGTGGGGTGGTACCCAAGGTGGGTCAATTCCCTTCTCTGAAGGGAGACATTTGAAAGGGCAGTACTGGAAGAAGTGGGAGGGAGCTGTGATTGAGATATAATGTGAATAAAATAAATAAATTATGGAGGAAAAAGAGTCAATTCATTCTTTCTACTGTGCTAGTCACAGTTGTAGAATCCAGATTGCATTTGAGGTTTAGATGCAAGTTTATTTCACCAACTTAACTCTCTCATTGGCTCTGGTTCTGTTTTAAAAGTGACTTTTCCATTGTTTATTTTATTCTGCCAATAAGTTTGATAGTGCTTCCCCAATTGCTTTCAGAGTTTAACGTGATGGTCAACATTTTTTAATTAATGTTTTGCAATAGTGTAGCTACCCTTCCAAAACCTATTGCATAAAAGTTGTTTGGGGTGTTGCTGTCATCCAAGGACCACACATTTAGTTTACTTTGTATATGCAATAAGAAAAAAAGATAGTTAATATTTTGTACTAGTATTTGAATGTAGCTTATTAGTAAAGTATTAGCCTATCATTTACAAAACACTGAAAATTGTATTACACCTGTATTTCTTCTTTATTTTTTTTTGATTGGATATTTTCTTTATTTACATCTCAAATGTTTTCCCCTTTCCAGGTCTCACCTTTGGAAATCCCCTATCCAGACCCCTTCCCCCTGACTCTATGAGGGTGTTCCTCCATCCACCCATTCCTGACCCCCTGCCCCCCCCCCCCCCGCCCTGACATTCCCCTACACTGGGGCATCAAACATCCTCAGGCCTAAGGGCCTCTTCCCCCAATGATGTCCAACAAGACCATCCTTTGCCACATATGTGCCCAGTGCCATGGGTCACTCCATGTATAATCTTTGGTTGGTGGTCCAGTCCCCAGGAGCTCTGGGAGATCTGGCCTGTTGACACTGTTGCTCCCTCCATGAGGCTGCAACCACCCTCAGCTCCTTCACTCCTTTCTCCAACTCCTCCATCAGGGACCCCCAAGCTCAGTCCAGTGGTTGGCTGTAAGCTTCCTCCTCTGTATTTGTCAGGCTCCGGCAGAGCTTCTCAGGAGACAGCCATATCAGACTTCAAAAAGCAAGCACTTCCTGGCATCCACCATAATGTCCAGATTTGGTGACTGTATATGGGATGGATAACCATGAGGGGCAGTTTCTGGATGGCCTTTCCTTCAGTCTCTGCTCCACACTTTGTCTCCATATTTCTTCCTGCAAGTATTTTGTTCACCATTCTAAAAAGCACTGAAGCATCCACATTTTGGTCTTTCTTCTTCTTAGGCTTCATATGATCTGTGAATTGAATCTTGAGTTTTCCAAACTTTGGGACTAATATCCACTTATCAGTGAGTATATACTGTGTTTGTTCCCTCTGACTGACTGAGTCACCTCACTAAGGATGATATACTCAAGTTCCATTTATTTGCTTGTGAATTTAATGAAATCATTGCTTTCAATAGCTAAGTAGCATTCCATTGTGTAAATGCACTAGCTTTTCTGTATCCTTTCCTCTGTTGAGGGATGTCTGGGTTCTTTCCAGATTCTGGCTATTATAAATAAGGCTGCTATGAACAATAGTGGAGCATGTGTCCTGAGGTGGTAAAATATCCAATTTTCTAAGGAACCACCAGACTGATTTCCATAGTGGTTCTACCAGCTTGCAATCCAACCAGCAGTGGAGGAGTGTTCCTCTTTCTCCACATCCTTTCTAGCATCTTCTGTCACCTGAAGTTTTCATCTTAGCCATTCTGATTAGTGTAAGGTGGAATCTAAGGGTTGTTTAGATTTGTATTTCCCTGATGACTAAGGATGTTGAACATTTCTTTAGCTGTTTCTCAGCCCTTTGAATTTCCTCATTTGAGAATTCTCTATTTAGCTCTGCCCCCCCCCCCCCCCCTTTTAAAGTCAGGGTTTCTCTGTGTAGCCCTGGCTGTCCTGGAACTCACTCTGTAGACCAGGCTGGCCTCGAACTCAGAAATCTGCCTGCCTCTGCCTCCCAAGTGCTGGGATTACAGACGTATGCCTCCATGCCTGGCTGTTCCCCATTATATATATATATATATATATATATATATATATATATATATATATATATATATATATATATATATATAATTTTCTATATTCTTTGTTTACAACCCAAAAACTTTCCCCTTTCCCAGTTCCCCCCTCCCTATATGTCCCATAAGTCCTCTTCTCTCCATCCATTCTCCTATCTTTCCCTCTCCCTTTTCTCTGTCCTAGTACTCCCCTACAATGCTGAATCAAGCCTTTCCAGGATTAGGGCCCTCTTCTTCCTTCTTCATGGGCATCATTTGATATGCTAATTGTATCTTCAGTATTCAGAGTTTCAGGGCTAATTAATATCCACTTATCAATGATTGCATTCCATGTGTATTCTTTTGTGATTGTGTTACCTCGCTTAGGATGATATTTTCCAGTTCCAACCATTTGCCTAAAAAATCATGAATTCATTGTTTTTAATTGCTTAATAGTACTCCATTGTGTATATATGCCACATTTTCTGTATCCATTCCTCCATTGAGGGATATCTGGGTTCTTTCCAGCTTTTGGCTATTATAAATAAGGCTGCTATGAACATAGTGGAGCATGTGTCCTTATTGCATGCTGGGGAATTCTCTGGGTATATGCCCAGGAGAGGTATAGCAGGGTCCTCTGAAAGTGTCATGTCCAGTTTTCTCAGGAACACCCAGACTGATTTTCATAGTGGTTGTACCATCTTACAATCACACCAGCAGTGAAGGAGTGTTCCTCTTTCTCCACATCCTTGCCAACACCTGCTGTCTCCTGAGTTTTTACATTTAGCCATTCTGACTGTGTGAGGTGAAATCTCGGGGATGTTTTAATTTGCATTTCCCTAATAACTAGTGATGTTGAGCACTTCTTAAGGTACTTCTCGGCCATCCGAATTTCTTCAGGTGAAAATTCTTTGTTTAGATCTGTACCCCATTTTTTAATAGGGTTATTTGGTTCCCTGGGGTCTATCTTGAGTTCTTTGTATATATTGGATATTAGCCCTATATCGGATATAGAATTGGTGAAGACCTTTTCCCAATTTATTGGTTGCCATTTTGTCCTTTTGACAGTGTCCTTTGCCTTACAGAAACTTTGTAATTTTATGAGATGACATTTGTCAATTCTTGATCTTAGAGCATAAGCGATTGGTGTTCTGTTTAGGAACTTTTCCCCTGTGCCCATGTCCTCAAGGGTTTTCCCCAGTTTCTTTTCTATTAGTTTGAGTGTGTCTGGTTTTATGTGGACGTCCATTTTTAATAGCGTTATTTGACTCTCTGGAGTCTAACTTCTTGAGTTGTTTGCATGTATTGGTTATTAACCTTCTATCGGATGGAGGATTGGTAAAGATCTTTTCTCAATCTATTTATTGCCATTTTGTCCTATTGACAGTGTTTTGTGCCTTTGCAGTTTTCTGAGGTCCCATTAGTCAGTTCTTAATCTTAGAGCATAAGCCATTGGTGTTCTGTTCAGGAAATTTTCCCCTGTGCCTATGTGTTTAAGACTTTTCCCCCACTTTCTCTCCTATTAGATTCAGTGTGTTTGGTTTTATGTGGCTGTCCTTGATCCACTTAGACTTGAGCTTTGTACAGGGAGATGAGAATGGATCAATTTCCATTCTTCTACATGCAGTCCACCAGTTGAAACAGCACCATTTGTTGAAAATTACTGTCTTTTTTCTACTGGAGTGTTTTAGTTGTTTTGTCAAAGATCAAGTGACCATAGGTATGTGGGTTCATCTCTGGATCTTTAATCTACTCCATTGATCTACCTGTCTGTCACTGCACTAATACCATGCAGTTTTTATCACTGTTGCTCTGAAGTACAGCTTGAGGTCTGGGATGCTGATTCCCTGAGAAGTTCTTTTATTGAAGAACAAAATCACATGGTCATTTCATTGGATGCTGAAAAAGCATTTGACAAAATTCAGCATCCTTTCATGCTTAAAGTCTTGGAGAGAACAGGAAATCAAGGCCCATACCTAAACATAGTAAAAGCAATATACAGCAAACCGGTAGCCAGCATCAAACTAAATGGAGAGAAACTTGAAGCAATCCCACTGAAATCAGGGACCAGACAAGGCTGCCCCCTTTCTCCTTATCTTTTCAATATTGTACTTGAGGTACTAGCTCGGGCAATTCAACAACATAAGTAGGTCAAAGGGATACAAATTGGAAAGGAAGAAGTCAAACTATCATTATTTGCAGACGACATGATAGTCTACCTAAGTGACCCAAAAAACTCCACTAGAGAGCTCCTACAGCTGATAAACAACTTCAGCAAAGTGGCAGGTTATAAAATCAACTCAAGCAATTCAGTGGCCTTCCTATACTCAAAGGATAAGCAGGCTGAGAAAGAAATTAGGGAAATGACCCCCTTCACAATAGCCACAAACAGTATAAAGTATCTTGGGGTGATTCTTACCAAACATGTGAAAGATCTGTATGACAAGAACTTCAAGACTCTGAAGAAGGAAATGGGAGAAGACCTCAAAAAATGGGAAAACCTCCCATGCTCATGGATCGGTAGAATCAATATAGTTAAAATGGCCATTTTGCCAAAAGCAATATACAGATTCAATGCAATACCCATCAAAATCCCAACTCAATTTTTTACAGAGTTAGAAAGAGCAATTTTCAAATTCATCTGGAACAACAAAAAACCCAGGATAGCTAAAACTATTCTCAGCAACAAAAGAAAGTCTGGGGGAATCAGTATCCCTGACCTCAAGCAATACTACAGAGCAATAGTGTTAAAAACTGCATGGTATTGGTACAGTGACAGGCAGGAGGATCAATGGAACAGGATTGAAGATCCAGAAATGAACCCACACACCTATGGCCACTTGATCCGCGACAAAGAGGCTGAAAACATCCAATGGAAAAAAGATAGCCTTTTCAACAAATGGTGCTGGTTCAACTGGAGGTCAGCATGCAGAAGAATGTGAATTGATCCTTCCTTGTCTCCTTGTACTAAGCTCAAATCCAAATGGATCAAGGACCTCCACATAAAGCCAGACACTCTGAAGCTAATAGAAAAGAAACTGGGGAAGACCCTTGAGGACATCGGTACAGGGAGAAAGTTTCTGAACAGAACAACAATAGCGTATGCTCTAAGAGCAGGAATTGACAAATGGGACCTCATAAGGTTACAGAGTTTCTGTAAGGCAAAGGACACCATCAAGAGGACAGATCGGCAACCAACAAATTGGGAAAAGATCTTCACCAATCCTACATCAGATAGAGGGCTAATATCCAATATATATAAAGAACTCAAGAAGTTAGACTCCAGAAAACCGAACAACCCTATTAAAAAATGGGGTACAGAGTTAAACAAAGAATTCTCACCTGAAGAACTTCGGATGGCGGAGAAGCATCTTAAAAAATGCTCAACTTCATTAGTCATTAGGGAAATGCAAATCAAAACAACCCTAAGATTTCATCTTACACCAGTCAGAATGGCTAAGATTAAAATTTCAGGAGACAGCATGTGTTGTAGAGGGTGTGGAGAAAGAGGAACACTCCTCCACTACTGGTGGGGTTGCAAATTGGTACAACCACTCTGGAAATCAGTCTGGCGGTTCCTCTGAAAACTGGGCACCTCACTTCCAGAAGATCCTGCTATACCACTCCTGGGCATATACCCAGAGGATTCCCCACCATGTAATAAGGATACATGCTCTACTATGTTCATAGCAACCCTATTTATAATTGCCAGATGCTGGAAAGAACCCAGGTATCCCTCAACAGAAGAGTGGGTGCAAAAAATGTGGTATATCTACACAATGGAGTACTATTCAGCCATTAGAAACAATGAATTCATGAAATTCTTAGGCAAATGGATGGAGCTAGAGAACATCATATTAAGTGAGGTAACCCAGACTCAAAAGGTAAATCATAGTATGCACTCACTAATAAGTGGTTATTAACCTAGAAAACTGGAATACCCAAAACATAATCCACACATCAAATGAGGTACAAGAAGAAAGGAGGAGTGGCCCCTGGTTCTGGAAAGACTCAGTGAAACAGTATTCGGCAAAACCAGAATGGGGAAGTGGGAAGGGGTGGGTGGGAAGACAGGGGAAGAGAAGGGGGCTTAGGGGACTTTCGGGGAGTGGGGGGGCTAGAGAAGGGGAAATCATTTGAAATGTAAATAAATTATATCGAATAAAAAAAAGTTAAAAAAAAAAAAAAGAATAGCCTTCCCTATCTTGGATTTTTTGTTATTCCAGATGAATTTGAGAATTGCTCATTCCAACTCTGTCATGAAATGAGTTGGAATTTAGATGGGGATTGCATTAAATCTGTACATTGTTTTCAGCAAGATAGCTATTTTTACTATATAATTCTTGCCAATTCAAGAACATGGAGATCTTTCCATCTTCTGGGGTTTTCGTTAATTTTGTTCTTCAGAGACTTGAATATCTTGTCATATACATCTCTCACTTATTTGGTTTGAGTCACACCATTATACTTTATACTGTTTGTGACTATTGTGAAGGGTATCATTTCCTTAATGTCTTTCTCATCCTGTTTATCCTTTGAGTATAAGAAGGCTACTGATTTGTTCAAGTTAATTTTATATCTGCTCTCCTTGCTGAAGTTATAAGCTGTAGGAGTTCTCTGGTAGAATTTTTGGTGTCCCTTATCATCTGCAAATAATGATATTTTGAATTATTTCGTTCCATTTTGTATCCCTTTGACCCTTTTGTTTTCTAATTGCTCTAGCTACTACTTCATGTACAATACTGAATAGATAGGGAGAGAGAGGGCAGCATTGTCTATTCCCTGGTTTTAGTGGGATTGCTTCAAGTTTTTCTCCATTTAGTTTGATGTTGTCTACTGGTCTGCTGTATATTGTTTTTACTATGTTTAGGTATGGGCCTTGAATTCCTGAACTTTCCAAGACTTTTAACAAGAAGGCCTGTTGAATTTTGTCAAATGATTTTTTAGCATCTATTGAAATGATCATGTGTTTCTTTTTCTTTGAGTTTATGAATTGGGTTACAATGAAGAATTTACATATATTGACCCATCCCTGCATCCCTAGGATGATGCCTACTTGATCATGATGAATGATCTTTTTGATGTGTTCTTGGATCTGGTTGGCAAGCATTTTTTATTGAGTAATTTTGAATCAATATTCATAAGGGATATTGGTCTGAAGTTCTCTTTTTTTGTTGGATCTTTGTGAGGTTTTAGTGTCAGCCTAACTGTAGATTCATAGACCAAATTTGGTAGTATTCCTTCTTTTTCTATTTTGTGGACTAGTTTGAAGAGCATCCATATTAGGTCTTCTTTGAAGATCTGATAGAATGATGCACTGAACCCATCTGGCCCTCGACATTTTTTCATTGGGAGACTTTTAATGACGGCTTCTATTTCACTAGGGGTTATGGGACTGTTTATCTGATCCTAATTTAACTTTGGTACCTGGTATCTGTCTAGGAAATTGTCCATTTCCTCCAGATTTTCCTGTTGTGTTGAGTATAAGCTTTTGTAGTAGGATTTGATGATTTTTTTAATTTCCTCAGTTTCTGTTGTTATATCTCCCTTTTCATTTCTAATTTTATTAATTTGGATACTGTCTCTGTGCCCTTTGGTTAGTCTGACTAAAAGTTTATCTGTCTTTGTTGATTTTCTCCTAGAACCAGCTCCTGATTTTGTTGATTCTTTGTATAGTTCTCTTTGTTCCTACTTAGTTGATTCTAGACCTGAGTTTGAGTACTTCCTGCCATCTACTCCTCTTGGGTGTATTTACTCCATTTTTTTTCTAGAGCTTTCAGGTGTGATATTAAGCTGCTAGTGTATGCTTTCTCCAGTTTCTTTTTGGAGGCACTCAGAGCTATGAGTTTTCCTCTTGCTTTCATCATGTCCCATAAGTTTGGGTATGTTGTACCTTCATTCTCATTTAATTCTAAAAAGTCTTTAATTTCTTTCTTTATTTCTTCCTTGATCAAGTTAATCATTGAGTAAAGCATTGTTCAGCAGTTATGTTGGCTCTCCTGGGAGACCAGCACTCTCCTCCCAGTATTATGGTATGAAGAGCTATGGCACAGAATCAGCTCTGGGCACAGAGGGAAACCAGAAGGCTCCTGTCCCAGGCCACTCCTCAGTTCCTGTGTCCTGTGGGCACCTTGCAGATCCCTCTGAACAGAAGCGGTGGTCTTACCTGTGCTCACAGGCTTGTTGCACTCCTGGAATGGTTGCTCTCTCCTGGCGCTATTTGGGTATGGATCCTCGTGGCACAGAATCAGCTCCGGGCACATATGGAAACCAGAAGGTACCCGTTCCAGGCTGCTTTTTGGTTCCTGTGTCCTGAGGGGTCTGGCATGGTCCCTCTGAGCAGCAATGGTGGTTGTTTTACCTGCAATCACAGTCTTGTCTGCTCTCCCCAGAGGCTTGGTCTCTCCAGTGCTATTTGGATAAGGAGTCCTATGGCACAGGATCAGCTCTGGGCACAGAAGGCAACTGGAAGGACACCTGTATTTCTTTTGTTATAAATGTTTGATATATAATCTTCTACTCTACCTAGTCTATATTGTCTATGACAAGGTTCTTAGAAAAGTAAAAAGAATGTAATTTTTACACATGAATAGAAATATAAAATTCATAACAGATCTCCTATATTGAATAATGCACACTTCTGTTCTAAGAAGATCATATCCTCTGGACAGTTCAAAGAAGAATTGGAAAGCTAAATAATTTGTCTTTGGAATCTACACAGCACTGCTACCAGCTTACACCTACTAAAATGCATCTTTTCCTTTTATTCTAAGGTCATCTTCTATTCTCTAAGCAAAAAATCATAAAAGCATTTGTTTTGATTTTTTGATATATTTTTTATTTATATATCCTCCCAGTCTGCCTCCCGGAAGCCCCTCTTGCCTCTTGCAGGACCCGGAGATCCATGTCTCCATTTTTACTTCGCATTTTGTTAATTTGGATACTGACTCTATGCCCTCTGGTTTGTCTGGCTACGGGTCTATTAATCTTGTGTATTTTCTCAAAGAACCAACTCCTGGTTTTGTTGATTCTTTGTATGGTTCTCTTTGTTTCTACTTGGTTGATTCCAACCCTTAGTTTGATTATTTCCTGACATCTCCTCCTCTTTTTGTTCTTACCCTATTTCTTTTTGTTTTACAGCTTTCAAGTGTATTGATAGTGGTAGTGGATGCTCTCTCTAGTTTGGTTTTTAGGCATTCATTGTACCTCCTCACGGTATCATGGTATAAGTTTTCCTCTTAGCGCTGCTTACATTTGTGTCTGAAAAGTTTGCATATATTTTACCTTCATTCTCATTAAATTCTAAGAAGTCTTTAATTTATTTCTTTATTTCTTTCCTGACTACATTATCATTGAGTAGAGAGTTGTTCAGTTTCCACACGTATGAGGGCTTTCTGTTGTTTATGTTGTTATTGAAGACCATTCTTAGTCCATGGTGATCTGATAGGATGCATGGGATTAGCTCGATCTTCTTTTATCTGTTGAGATTTGTTTTGTGAGTAATTATATTGCCAGTTTTGGAGAAGTTACCATGAGGTGCTAAGAAGAAGCCCAAAGCTTCCAGGGACTAAACCACCTTCAGCTGCAAATGCACAAAGGATGGTCTTATCTGGCATCAATGGGAGGGGAGGCCCTTGGTCCTGTGATGACTCAATGCCCAGGGTAGGGGAATGCTAGGGTGGTGAGGTTAGAGTGGATGGGTACATGAAGGAGCACTCTCATAGAAGCAGGGCCAGGGGGCATGAGATGGAACATTGCAGAGGGGAAAAAGGGAAAGTGGATAACATTTGAAAAGTAAATAAATAAAATATCCAATAAAAAAGATATTATTATTTGTCTGAGACTGGCTTAATTCATTTAATATGTTAATGTTCAGTTTCAGATATTGGTCACTCTTCCAGACAGTCTTTTAGAACTTCTTAATGCCAAATGTAGTATTTTGAACTTGTGACTGTTTCCCTGTGATCCATGGATCTGAACAGCTTTCTACCACACTGAGTAATGCATGCTCACCATTCTGAGTCAGTTTTCTTTCCAACACTCTAAGGTACCCTGTTTGCCAGGGTCAGCATATATTCAGGTGACACTTTTCTTGAGATTTCTGAAAGCGTGGTTCATAGTGGGTCTGAGGCTGACAAGAAAGACTAAACAGTGATCTTTCTAAGGACTCTGAATTTGTATGTTCTTCTGTATGTTTAAAAGTATCGTTTATTTCCTCATTATAATTTGTAGGTAAGAAGATCATTGGATCAACTACAGAAGAAGGAAAGAAAATGAATATCTTTCCTTTTCTTTTCCATATGCATTCACCACTAAATGTTGAAATTGATAATTTGTTTTGTTTATAAAATATTGCTTTTGCACATATATTCATATTTGTGTGGTGTGAGTATACAAGTATCTATGTTTACATGTGTGGAGGTACATGTTTGTATTGCACACTTGGAGAGGGCAGAAATTGAGTTTTCTCTATTTTACTACTGAGACACAGTTTCTCAGTGAATCTCAAACTCCACAACTCTGGCTAATCTAACTAATCAACTTACCTTCAAGATCCCCCTTTCTGCCTCTTGAGTGCTAAGTCCTGTCATTACAGGCAGGTGTCATGCTTATCTGGATTTTTCGTGGTTTCTGGTTATTTTCACTATGCTCCTCACACTTTATCCACCGAGCCATATCGCTGACTCTAAGAACTTCTAAAATAACAGCGTGTAGATCTAAATCATCTTATTCTGAGTATTTCTTTATGTACATACATAATAGTGTGTGTGGATATCTCACTTCTTTGAAAAACTATTAAGTAAATTAGTTTAAATTCCTGAATTACAAACCACATGGTTGTGTGAAAATGACTCAGGATGTTGTGACAGACATTTGAACTCTAGCTTCATAATAGGATCTCTTGAAGTGCTGAGGATTCCTGTAACATTTTAACCCTCGGGGCACACACCTTTAGGGACATTTCAGGCTAAAGTTCCTGTCTAAAAAAAATGGGAGGTAATAAATCTCTTCTGATAACCTCTAGTTGAGCTATCTAGCTTTAACTTTGAATTTAGATAAATCTATGAGGTAATCCAAACTACCTGCTCTTTCTGCTAAGACTTGCATCAAATTGTACAGCAGTGTAGTATGTTGTAGATTGTCTGTTTGTAATATGGAAGAATTATGGTGACACTCGGCTGTGATTTTTCACTTATTCTTCTTTTCCAGTAATAAAACAAAACCTAAACCAATAATTTATTTTAAAAAGTATACTATAATGCATAGAACTTGATGGATATATTTTGCATCAATTCTTATTTATTTAAAATATGAATATATGATCAATTTCCACACCTCGAGAATGAATACTCTTCTGTTAGAATGCAACTAGAATTTTCTGTTTAGTCTCATAAGTTTGAATACTTGATCCCCACATCAGCAGTTGGTAGAACTCTTTGGTAAAACATTAAGATATGTGGCTTTTAGGCTGAGAAAGAAATTAGGGAAATGACCCCCTTCACAATAGCCACAAACAGTATAAAGTATCTTGGGGTGACTCTTACCAAACATGCGAAAGATCTGTATGACAAGAACTTCAAGACTCTGAAGAAGGAAATGGAAGAAGACCTCAAAAAATGGGAAAACCTCCCATGCTCATGGATCGGTAGAATCAATATAGTTAAAATGGCCATTTTGCCTAAAGCACTATACAGATTCAATGCAATACCCATCAAAATCCCAACTCAATTCTTCACAGAGTTAGAAAGAGCAATTATCAAATTCATCTGGAACAACAAAAAACCCAGGATAGCTAAAACTATTCTCAGCAACAAAAGAAAATCTGGGGGAATCAGTATCCCTGACCTCAAGCAATACTACAGAGCAATAGTATTAAAAACTGCATGGTATTGGTACAGTGACAGGCAGGAGGATCAATGGAACAGGATTGAAGATCCAGAAATGAACCCACACACCTATGGCCACTTGATCCTCGACAAAGAGGCTGAAAACATCCAATGGAAAAAAGATAGCCTTTTCAACAAATGGTGCTGGTTCAACTGGAGGTCAGCATGCAGAAGAATGCAAATTGATCCATCCTTGTCTCCTTGTACTAAGCTCAAATCCAAATGGATCAAGGACCTCCACATAAAGCCAGACACTCTGAAGCTAATAGAAAAGAAACTGGGGAAGACCCTTGAGGACATCGGTACAGGGAGAAAGTTTCTGAACAGAACACCAATAGCGTATGCTCTAAGAGCAAAAATTGACAAATGGGACCTCATAAGGTTACAGAGTTTCTGTAAGGCAAAGGACACCATCAAGAGGACAGATCGGCAACCAACAAATTGGGAAAAGATCTTCACCAATCCTACATCAGATAGAGGGCTAATATCCAATATATATAAAGAACTCAAGAAGTTAGACTCCAGAAAACCGAACAACCCTATTAAAAAATGGGGTACAGAGTTAAACAAAGAATTCTCACGTGAAGAACTTCGGATGGCGGAGAAACATCTTAAAAAATGCTCAACTTCATTAGTCATTAGGGAAATGCAAATCAAAACAACCCTAAGATTTCATCTTACACCAGTCAGAATGGCTAAGATTAAAAATTCAGGAGACAGCAGGTGTTGGAGAGGGTGCGGAGAAAGAGGAACACTCCTCCACTGCTGGTGGGGTTGCAAATTGGTACAACCACTCTGGAAATCAGTCTGGCGGTTCCTCTGAAAACTGGGCACCTCACTTCCAGAAGATCCTGCTATACCACTCCTGGGCATATACCCAGAGGATTCCCCACCATGTAATAAGGATACATGCTCTACTATGTTCATAGCAGCCCTATTTATAATTGCCAGATGCTGGAAAGAACCCAGGTATCCCTCAACAGAAGAGTGGATACAAAAAATGTGGTATATCTACACAATGGAGTACTATTCAGCCATTAGAAACAATGAATTCATGAAATTCTTAGGCAAATGGATGGAGCTAGAGAACATCATACTAAGTGAGGTAACCCAGACTCAAAAGGTGAATCATGGTATGCACTCACTAATAAGTGGTTATTAACCTAGAAAACTGGAATACCCAAAACATAATCCACACATCAAATGAGATACAAGAAGAAAGCAGGAGTGGTCCCTGGTTCTGGAAAGACTCAGTGAAACAGTATTTGGCAAAACCAGAACGGGGAACTGGGAAGGGGTGGGAGGGAGGACAGGGGAAGAGAAGGGGGCTTACGGGACTTTCGGGGAGTGGGGGGGGGCTAGAAAAGGGGAAATCATTTGAAATGTAAATAAATTATATCGAATAAAAAAAAATGAAAAAAAAAGATATGTGGCTTTTTTGGAGGGAGGCTTTGAAATTTGAAAAGGCCTTTGCATTCTGTTAGCTCCCTCTATTTCCTGCTTGTGAGTCAAGATGTAAGCTCTCAGCTAGTACTCTAGCATCTTACCTATATGAATTGCCACCATACTCAGTGCACCTGTGGTCATCATGGAGTTTCACGCCCTGAAATTGTGAGCCCCATATGAAATATTTCCTTGTACAAGTTGCTTTGGTCATGGTGCTTTATCACAGTGATAGAAAAGAAACTAAGACAGAAGTAATTCTAATTACTTAAAGATCAATTAAGTAAAATGTAATTTTAAGTTCTTGGCAAGAATTAAATTATAGAGAATAGCTAGAATCAAGAAAAACAGAAAGAAAAATTTTGAGTTGGCATTTACTTTAAATGAGAACATGTGTTTTCCCTGATAAACTTTGTTGCCCAAGGGAAACTGTATTGAGCAGAGTATGAAGTAAAATTAGCCTTAAGCAAATGTTATACCAAAATAAATAAGTTGCACTTAATACATTTCTATAGCTATTTAAAGTTAGATAAATAACTCATCTTTTGTTAGAGATGACAAGATTTAATTTATTCTTATTAACTTTTACTTGGTTAATAGGAATATTTTATGACATAGAAATTTGGGCTGTGAAGACAGGAAAAGGAGGACAAAAGTTGTAGATAAAGGTCTAAGAGGGTTGAAATTTGTCTCTCAGATTTTCCCAGAGTTAAGGAAATATGCATATCCATTGTATTTGGAACAGGTATGGTGCTTTATAGCCTTATTAGTTAATGGTATCCTTTTGATGAGCTTAAGTCATGTCACCCTGATAGCATTTATAAAAGGAAATGTCTATTCTGCCAAAATTTTTATTCAACTAGCTTTAATTCAAAATAGTGTCGTTTTTAGCAGTTCTTTGTGACACCTGCCCTGCCTTTGCCAAATTTTAATTACATGCAGCTCTGCTCAGGCAAAGAAAACCATTTTTCTGTATTTGGTAGTGAGAGGGGTGCTCATTGCCTAGGGACCAGGTTGCATTTGCAAACACAAATCTTCACATCTTAAAAAAGCTAGTACAAAATCATCAATATAAAGGAGCATACAAAAGAATAAAACTCTCACATAAAGAGAATGTGGCATGAATGTTTTTGCTGGAATTTGAACATCCCACTTGTTAATCTGATATCTGTTAAACTCTCTTGAGCAGAAAGGGCTAATATGTGTTGCTGAATTTAATATGACATATTATGCCTTTGGGGGGCAACAGGAAAGGGAATTGAAACAGACTTAGATCATTACCACTGACTGTGAAAATCCTGAAACCAAGAGAGCATGTGAGAGTGAGTCTCAGGAACAAAATAGAAATAGGGGTTATGGGTTAAAGTTTTAATGAAAGAAGTGCTAGATCTGAGTAGTCAAAGGTTCAGTCACATACTATAGATTCTTTAGTTTTTGCTCAAACGAAAATATGTTTTTTATAGTCATTTTAGCAGTTACCTTTATAATGCAATTTTTCGTACAGAAGGGTAATAAACTAGCAGATGATAGGTTGTCTTTCTTATAAACAATGCCATTTAAAATAAAGCTTGCTTTGGGAGTAGGCAAAGAGACAACAACCTCCAGGGAGCCCTTCTTTTTCAAGGAAGTCAATAAATAGGATTAAGATGTTAACAAGGGTATGGGCTTCGAAAAAGAACTTGTTATTCCTAGTTAAGTCCCCTGTTCTAAACACCAGGACAAACATTGTGTCAAAGAGGGACTCTGATGTTATATTTAAAATTATGGGAAATGCAACTCAATTCTACTCTAAATTCAGCAGTGGGGAGATAGAAATAGAAGAGACCACCTTCAGTAGATAGATAGGGTACACAGTGGAGAGTCAGTGTCATCAAACTACTTTCAATAATTTTGACTAAGGATTATTCCTGACTAAAAGAAATATAGAGTCAAAAATGGAGCAGAGACTGATGGAAAGGTCCAACTTGAGATTTATCCCAAGGGCAGGAAACAAACCCGACACAATTACTGATGCCATGTTGTACTTGAGCCTAGCATGGATGCCCTCTGAGGAACTCTACCAGAATCTGACTGAGATATATGCAGATACTTACACTCACCTATTGTACTATGGAAGAGTTAGGGGGATCTCTTCCAAGATCTGAAGAAGCTGACAGGTCTGGCAACCCCATAGTAAGATCAACTTTTCAATTAACATGGACATCTGGGAGTTCCCAGAGACTAAGTCATCAACCAAAGAGCATACATGGGCTGGTCCATGTTTAACAGAGAACTGCCTTGTCTGTCCTCAGTGGAAGAGCATTGTGAGATGAGCGTGAGTGGGGGTTGTGGGTGGTGACAGTAGGGAGCACCCTCGCAGAGCCAAAGTTGGTATGAAGAAATCTTGGGGGGGATCAAGAAGGGGGCAGCATTTGGAGCATAAATAAATGAAACAAAAAGAAAAAGAAAATTAGAGAGCTACTGTGGTTATCTGAGTTTTTAAGGAATAAAAGAAGAAAGAGCAAACCTAAATAACTGTAGAAGCCAGGGGAGTACCAGATATGTATGAAACCCAAGCTGACTAGTAGCATATATGGCATTTCAGCGAATTGTCTTGCTTCAAGGAAGTTAGAGTCAGTCTTTAGGAATTAGGGTACTTATATGTCAAATTAAATGAATCCAATGACCAGTACTCATTAACATGTGCTAGTGCCTCCTTGCCATGGGATATGGCAAATGAGCCAGCAAGTAAAACTATACTCAAATTCTGCAAAAAGGTACATCAACACATTATCTGGACCTGAAAGGGGCCCTACAGTTTAAATTTGGGAAGTGCATATATGGCACTCTCTCACAGATTGGAGAATGATGGAACAGATTATAATTAATATAAAATTATTGGTGGAAAACCATATGTGAGTTGGGCAAGGTAATTAGTACAAAGCACAGAATCAAGGAATGTGTAAGAGAACTGTAACTAACTTTGTATAGTAATTTGTGTTTAATGAGCTTGGAGATAAAAGTTAAAGCATTGTTTTGGATTCTATGCTTTGTAGTTAGCTAAATCGGGGCTGGTGAAATGGTTCAGATTGACAATCTAAATTATATCACTAGTTCTCATAAGGTAGCAGGGGAGAACCAACTCCTAACAGTAATGCATTGACTTCTACATGTGCACCTAGGCATGGGTACCCTTCCCCAATGTGTGAATACACACACCTTCTCTCTCTCTCTCTCTCTCTCTCTCTCTCTCTTCTCTCTCTCTCTCTCTCTCTCTCTCACACACACACACACACACACTCACTTTCTCTCTCTCTCTCACACACACACATACACTCATAATACCACATACAAGTAAATAAATAAATGTAAAAATAAATATTTTCAGTTAAGTTTAAATCTGACATATTTGATGCGCAGTAGCTTTTAAGCTCTGTTTTTTCCTTGGGAGACATTTATGAAATAAACAGATGTTACAGGAAAAGGTGATGTGATGCTTTTTATGCTAGCTAAGACTCCTTTACTAATTGTGATGTAGAATTTAGAGAATTGATATAGCTCATTTAAGCTCACACAGGCCCAAGAACTATGCTCTTCATTTTAACTGTCTATGCTTCCTAAGTGAACTGCAGTAAAATATCTCTCTGTATATCTGTTATATTTTGTTTTAGTTGATTTAAAATATTCTTGGAGTTACATAAAGCAGTATAACTTCTAAAGAGCTGTGTAAGTTTTGCCAAGGAAATCAATGGTATTCTGCACCCCCCCAGGTGTGAAGAAAAAAATCTTTCAGGAGAATTTAGCTGGCTTCTACTATTTTAGGTGCTCTGTCAAATGATTTAAAATTCTTGCTAAATTAACCATGGCATGTTGGTTCTAACAATCAGCCCCTGCTAATTTGCTGGTAGTCATTCTTTTATATTTTAGTCCTGATTGTAATCCTGCTTTGCCACTACTCCCCTCAGTTGTATCTAAACCAGTTTGACCTTGTTCAATGAGAGAAGAGACAAATGCCTATGTACTGTGATTTGAAGTCATATGTTAACTACTGATTGTAGTTAGTATCAATAAAAAATGACTCTTCTTTCCTCCTTTAATACATCTTGTTCAGATCTTTCCCTTTATTATATTAGTAAGGTTGTCTTTGACACCTTGCCTTTGAATGTGATTTATCTTTGCAACTTGAAAGTTTTAACTACATTTGGTTACTGCATTTCTAAAAGATATCACATAGTAATCCAGGGAACAGGTAACACATAAATGTAGATCACTTTATCCAATTCATTTCCCTTTTGGTATGCTAATGAAGGTACAAAAAATAATGGCTCAAGAGCTAAAGAGGTGGCTCAGCAGTTATGAGAACTTGTTGCTCTTGCAGCAGACATGGATTTGATCCTAGCCCTCAAATGGTGACTTGCAACCATCTATAACTCCAGGTACAGGGACTCCAGAACCCTCCATTGCTATGTATCATGAGACATACATGAAGATTGAAATTTTTAGTTAATGTTAAAAAATAAATAAAGGTCTATCAGTTTGTAAATTCTATATGTCTGAAGGCCTGATATATTTTTTATTTACATTTCAAATGATTTCCCCTTTTCTGGGTCCCCACTCCCCGCAAGTCTCTAGGAGGTGAGGGAGACCTGGTGTGCACCTGAGGCAGACTGGGAGCACACGGCTTGCTCTGGTGGCATGGAGCTTAGGTTCCAGGCCTGAGGCCTCTGGCGGGAGCCCTCAGATCTCTCCCCTTCTGGATCCAGATCAGCCTGGGCGGCAACACCACATCTCCAGGTCCTGCAAGAGGCAAGAGGGGCTTCCGGGAGGCGGACTGGGAGGAGTCAGTGTGCTCTGGTGAATCCAGCAGGCCCCTGCAGGAACCTTCAGGTGTCTGCTACAGGATCTGAACAGCCTGGGCAACAGCACCCTGTCTCCAGGCAGTGCAGGAGGTAAGCTGTGCACCAGAGGCCACCTGGGAAGGGGCAGCTTGCACTGGTGAGTCCAGCATTGACAAGACTAACTAACACCAGTGAGAACTAGATAGCAAAAGGCAAATGCAGGAACGTCGCTAACAGAAATCAAGGCAATATGGCAACACCTGAACCCAATTCTCCTTTACCAGCATGTCCTGGATAAGCCATCACACCAGTAAAACAAGATTTGGATTTAAAATCACTGGTCATGATGCTGGTACAGGAACACATGAAGGACATACTTAAAGAAATTCAGGGGAAAATGGATCAAAAGTTAGACGCCCTTGCAAGGGAAAGACAAAAATCATTGAAAGAAATTCAGGAGAATACAAAAGCCAATAAGGAGGAAAAGCAAAAAACATTTAAAGAAATACAGGAGAACTTTGGTCAACAGGCTGAGGTCATGAAAGAGGAAACACAAAAAAATCTCTTAAAGAATTACAGGAAGGCACAAACAAGCAAGTGAAGGAGCTAAGCAAAACCATCCAGGATCTAAAATCAGAAGTAGAAACAACTAAGAAAACTCAAAGGGCGACAACTTTGGAGATAGAAAGCCTTGGGAAGAAATCAGGGGACATAGATGCAAATATCACCAACAAAATAAAAGAGATAGAAGAAAGAATCTCAGATGCTGAAGATACCATAGAAACCATGGACTCAACAGTTAAAGAAAATGCAAAATGCAAAAAGCTTGTACCCCAAAATATCCAGGAAATCCAGGACACAATGAGAAGACCAAACCTAAGGATTATAGGCATAGATGAGAGTGAAGATTTACAACATAAAGGGCCAGCAAATATCTTCAATAAAATTATGGAAGAAAACTTCCCTAACCTAAAGAGAGAGATGCCCATGACTATACAAGAAGCCTACAGAACTTCAAACGGACTGGACCAGAACAGAAATACCTCCCGTCACATAATAATCAAAAAACCAAATGTACTAAACAAAGAAAGAATATTAAAGGCAGTAAGAGAAAAAGGCCAAGTAACATATAAAGACCTATCAGAATCACAGCAGACTTTTCACCTGAGATTATGAAGGTTAGAAGATCCTGGGCAGATCTCATGCAGACTCTAAGAGAACACAAATGCCAGCCAAAACTACTATACCCAGCAAAACTCTGAATCACCATAGATGGAGAAACTAAGATATTCCATGACAAAACCAAGTTTACCCAATATCTATCCTCAAACCCAGCCCTTCAAAAAGTAATAGGAGGAAAATACCAATACAAGGAGTGAAACTTCACCCTGAAAAAAGCAAGATAGTAACCTTTCATCAAACCCAAAAGAAGTTAACCAATCAAATTTAAAAAATAAATTCAAAAATATCAGGAAGAAATAATCACTATTCCTTAATATCTCTTAAAATCAATGGAATCAATGCCCCAATAAAAAGACGTAGACTAACCGACTGGATAGGTAAATAGGACCCTACTTTTTGCTGCATACAGGAAACACACCTCAGGGTCAAAGACAAAAACTTCCTTAGAGTAAAAGGCTGGAAGAAATTTTACAAGCAAATGGTCTCAGGAAACAAGCTGGATTAGCCATTTTAATATCAGATAAAATTGACTTTCAACCCAAAGTCATCAAAAGAGACTCTGAGGGAAACTTCTTGCTGGTCAAAGGAAAAATACAACAAGAAGAACTCTCAATCCTGAACATGCAAGGGCACCCTCATTCATAAAAGAAACTTTATTGAAGCTCAAAGCACACATTGCACCTAACACAATAATTGTGGGTGACTTCAACACTGCACTTTCCTCAATGGACTGATCAGGAAAACAGAAACTAAACAGGAACACAATGAAACTAATTAAGGCTTTGGACCAATTAGATTTCACAGATACATATAGAACATTCTATTCTAAGACAAAAGAATATACCTTTTTCTCAGCACCTCATGGTACCTTCTCCAAAATCGACCATATAATTGGTCACAAGACAGACCTCAACAAATATAAGAAGATTAAACTAATCCCATGCCTCCTATCAGATCACTATGGAGTACAAGTGGTCTTCAATAGCAACAAAAACAACAGAAAACCCACATATACGTGGAAATTGAACAATATTCTACTCAATGATACCTTGGTCAAGGAAGAAATAAAGAAAGAAATTAAAGACTTTTTAGAACATAATGAAAATGAAGACACAACATACCCAAATCTATGGGACACTATGAAACAGTGCTAAGAGGAAAACTCATAGCCCTGAGTGCCTCCAAAAAGAAAATGGAGAGAGCATATACTAACAGCTTAATGACACACCTGAAAGCCCTGGAACAAAAAGAAGCTATTTCATCCAGGAGAAGTAGAAGGCAGGAAATCATCAAACTCAGGACCGAACTCAATCAAGTAGAAACAAAGAGAACCATAGAAAGAATCAACAAGACCAGGAGCTGGTTCTTTGAGAAAATCAACAAGATAGATAAACCCATAGCCAGACTATCCAAAGGCACAGAGACAGTATCCAGATTAACAAACTTAGAAATGAAAAGGTAGATATAACAACAGAAACTGAGGAAATTCAAAAAATCATTAGATCCTACTACAAAAGTCTATAAGCAACACAACTGATGAATCTGGAGGAAATGGACAGTTTCCTAGACAGATATCTGACACCAAAATTAAATCAGGATCAAATAGATCAATTAAACAGTCCCATAACACCTGAAGAAATAAAAAGGGTCATAGAAAGTCTCCCAACCAAAAAAAGCACAGGACCAGATGGCTTCAGTGCAGAATTCTATCAGACCATCATAGAAGACCTAACACCAATACTCTTCAAACTATTCCACAAAATAGATACAGAAAGAACTCTACCCAACTCGTTCTATGAAGCCACAATTACGCTGATACCAAAACCACACAAAGATCCAACAAAGAAAGAGAACTTCTGGTCAATTTCTCTTATGAATATTGATGCCAAAATACTTAATAAAATTCTTGCCAACTGAATCCAAGAACACATCAAAAGGATCATCTACCTTGATCAAGTAGGCTTCATCCCAGGGATGCAGGGATGGTTCAATATAAGGATATCCATCAATGCTATCCACTATATAAACAAACTCAAAGAAAGAAAACCATATGATCATCTCATTAGATGCAGAAAAAGCATTTGACAAAATCCAACATCCTTTCATGCTAAAAGTATTGGAAAGAACAGAATTCAAGGCCCATACCTAAACATCGTTAAAGCAATATACAGCAAACCGGTAGCCAACATCAAAGTAAATGGAGAGAAATTTGAAGCAATCCCACTAAAATTAGGGACTAGACAAGGCTGTCCTCTCCATATCTTTTCAATATAGTACTTGAAGTTCTAGCTAGAGCAATTAGACAACATAAGGAGGTCAAGGGGATACAAATTGGAAAGGAAGAGGTCAAATTATCACTATTTGCAGATGACATGATAGTCTACTTAAGTGACCCAAAAACCTCCATCAGAGAACTCCTACAGCTGATAAACAACTTCAGCAAAGTGGCTGGTTATAAAATAAACTCAAGCAAATCAGTTGCCTTCCTATACTCAAAGGATAAGCAGGCTGAGAAAGAAGTTAGGGAAATGACACCCTTCAAAATAGCCACAAACAATATAAAGTATCTTGGTGTGACTCTAACCAAACAAGTGAAAGATCTATATGACAAGAACTTCAGGTCTCTGAAGAAGGAAATCGAAGAAGTCCTCAAAAAATGGAAAAATCTGCCATGCTCATGGATCGGCAGGATTAATATAGTTAAAATGGCCATCTTGCCAAAAGCGATCTACAGATTCAATGCAATCCCCATCAAAATCCCAACTCAGTTCTTCACAGAGTTAGAAAAAGCAATTCTCAAATTCATCTGGAATAACAAGAAACCCAGGATACCTAAAACTATTCTCAACAACAAAAGAAATTCTGGGGGAATCAATATCCCTGACATCAAGGAATACCACAGAGCAATATTGTTAAAAACTGCATGGTATTGGCACAGTGACAGACAAGTGGACCAATGGAATAGAATTGAAGATCCAGAAATGAATCCACACACCTATGGTCACTTGATCTTCGACAAAGGAGCCAAAAACATCCAGTAGATAAAAGATAGCCTTTTCAACAAATGGTGCTTGAACAATTGGAGGTCAGCATGCAGAAGAATGCGAATTGATGCATTCTTATCTCCACGTACTAACCTTCACTCCAAGTGGATCAAGGACCTCCATGTAAAACCAGACACACTGAAACTAATAGAAAAGAAACTTGGGAAGACCCTTGAGGACATGGGCACAGGGGAAAAGTTCCTGAACAGATCACCAATAGCTTATGCTCTAAGATCAAAAATTGACTAATGGGACCTCATAAAATTACAAAGTTTCTGTAAGGCAAAGGACACTGTTAAAAGGACAAAATGGCAACCATCAAATTGGGAAAGGATATTCACCAACCCCACAAATGATAGCAGGCTAATATCCAATATATACAAAGAAGTCAAGAAGTTAGACCCCAGGGAACCAAATCACCCTATTAAAAATGGGGTACAGATCTAAACAAAGAATTTTCACCTGAAAAAATTCGGATGGCCGAGAGGCACCTTAAGAAGTGCTCAACATCATAAGTCATTAGGGAAATGCAGATCAAAACAACCCTGAGATTTCACCTTGCACCAGTCAGAATGGCTAAGTTCAAAAACTCAGGAGACAGCAGGTGTTGGCAAGGATGTGGAGAAAAAGGAACACTCCTCCACTGCTGGTGGGGTTGTAAGATGGTACAACCACTTTGGAAATCAGTCTGCAGGCTCCCCAGAAAACTGGACATGAGACTTCCGGAGGACCCTGCTATACCTCTCCTGGGCATATACCCAAAGGATTCCCCTGCGTGCAATAAAGACACATGCTCCATTATGTTCATAGCAGCCTTATTTATAATAGCCAGAAGCTGGAAATAATCCAGATGCCCCTCAAAGGAGGAATGGATACAGAAAATGTGGTATATTTACACAATGGAATACTACTCAGCAATTAGAAACAATGAATTCACAAAATTTTTAGTCAAATGGTTTGATCTGGAAAATATCATCCTAAGTGAGGTAACCCAATCACAAAAGAATACACATGGAATGCAATCTCTGATAAGTGGATATTAATTAGCCCAGAACCCTGAATACCCAAGGCACAAATCACATAACAAATGACGCCCATGCAGAAGTATGGAGAGGGTCCTGATCCTGGAAAGGATTGATCTAGCATTGGAAGGGAATATAAGGACAGAGAAAAAGGAGGGAGGTGATTGGAGAAGGGATGGAATGAAGAAGGTTTATGGGACATATGGGGAGGGGGGATCCAGGAAAGGGGAAATCATTGGAATGTAAACAAAGAATGTAGAAAATAAAAATATTGGAAAAAATGGAGACATGGCAACAGAAACCTAGGAAATTCAAAAAAAAAGTTCCTCAGATCCTACTACAAAAACCGTATACTCAACAAAACTGAAAAATCTGAATGAAATGAATAATTTTCTAGACAGATACCAGGTACCAAAGTTAAATCAGGATCAGATGAACTATTTTAACAGTCTCATAATTCCTAATGAAATAGAAGCATTCATTAAAAGTCTCTCAGCCAAAAGAAGGCCAGGGCCTGATGGGTTTAGTGCAAAATTCTATCAGACCTTCAAAGAAGAGCTAATAAGAATGCTCTTCACACTATTCCACAAAATAAAAATAGAAGGAACACTATATAATTCGTTCTATGAGGTCACAGTTACACTGATACCTAGACCACAAAAATACCCAACAAAGAAAGAGTATTTCAGGCCAATTTTCCTTATTACATAAATGCAAGCATACTCAATAATTATGTCTTCTTGCATTTGTGTTTTCTAGATTTTTTTCACTGATATGATGATGAGCAAGTGGATTTAAAATATACCTTTATATTACATACAAAGCAGAAATATTCACATTAGGTACTTGTAACATGGGGCAAGTCTCCATTAATTCTTTTAACTAACTTCATAAAAAGAAATCATATGGAAAATATATTATGTACATGACACCTGAAAATCTTGTCAGGTATGGAGAATTGCAGTGCATATTATGCTTTATATATAAAATGCTACCCAAGTAATTGTAAAACCTGTGATTCTTTGATCTACTTTTATTGAGAGAAATAATTACTTACTGCTCCAAAAATGACTACAGAATAAATATTGCCACACTGAAAATAATTGTATTGAAGATAAACAGTAAAACAAGAGCAAGGGGCATTATACAAATCTGAAGTGCTTAAAATGTTTTACTTCTCTTTCAAAATACTTCCTATTATTACATGACTTTCTTAGAGACTTGTGTAGGTGAATAGGACATTCTAGTAGTAGTTTAAATATGAATGTGTTAAGTTTACCTATTTGGAAAAATGATTTGCTTAAACTACTAATGATTTTTGAAAATTAAGGTCACTCATTATTTACTTTCTAATTATCTTCTTCAGACTTCAAATGCTACTCAAGATACTAGGATGACACAATAAACACCCACACACAAATATACATACATATGCATATGTGTATATGTGATAGAACAATATATGGCTTCTTAAATTAAATGGTTGTTTTGAGAGTGTGGTAATTCCTACACAGATTTGAAAGTTGTCATCAAATACCCTAGGTTAAAAAAATGCTTCAGTTCTCCCAAAAAAAACCCACACAATTCAGGTTGGAAACCTGTTAATTTATCTGACTTTCTTGCAAGAATCTTCAAATGAGCTCAGATTCATCTTTTCTATATATGTGAACATCCATAATAATGGCCATTTCTTAAAGGGTGAAAAGACAGACTATAATGTATATCTTCTTAAACTAAAGCTGCTGCTTTTGGCTGGGAATTTCTGTCATAGCTCAGAGAACCTTATTGTATTGCCCAAAGGAAGGTTACAAGTATTTCTACTAAAGGAAAGCACAGTTGGCACTAAAGGGTAAACAACAAAAATAATTGCTTCCCTAAGGAGCATTGATAATACATCTGCCCTCTTTTCCTTTGACTGAATAATAAAGAAGCTGAATGAATGGGTAACACAAGATAGAATGAATGGATCCTGCTTGGTGTTGAGACAAATTGAAAGTTACAGTCAAGTTAGTCAATCTCAGTTCAATGAGATGCAAAGCTAACTAATTTGTCCTTTGTTTAAGAGTGTTAAGTGACTGTGTAAGGACCAAGGTAAAACTGGATAAGAAATGCTTTTGAAGTACCTACCACATAGTCATCCTACACACAATGATTGATGATCATAAACATACTGGTATTCTCATTTATCATTGAAACATTGCTAAGACTTACAATTTTCACATTTTAACTTTCAGAGTTGATGTCTAACCTAAGTGATCACAACATATATTTAAAAAAGGTTGCTTTACCTCAGTATTTATCAGAAGCATGAGGAGAAAGAGAGGTTAAATAGGAAAATATCAGTTAGCCATTTATATTACTGTACCTTGGCACCATTATATTCTACCCTATCTCTGGAATTACTTGCATACCAACAACCAGACTGCTACTTTTTTACACTTACTGTTTACAGTTAAGCTGAGTGTTTCAATAATATTGGAAACAGAATTAGACGCTTGATCAAATTTGATCAATTGGAAGGGAGATTAAACTTAGTAGTCTTGCCTCATCTTCATCTGCACCCAGGACTTAAAGTTGTTCCATAGCCCTCTATACACAATTCCTTCCAGGAGAGATCTGGTCTCTCAGGAGTACTCTTACTCCTAAGCTCAGAGATGAGATCACAACTTTTACTCCAATGACTGTCCAAAGAAGGACCAGCGAGAAGTACACAGAATACAGGAACAGTAAAGTAGATGGGGCAGAATCCTTCCAATCTCTATCTGCACCCAGGAGCTAAGGCTTTTCCACAGCCCTCAGCACACGCACCCTGTCCAAGAGAGAGCAGGTGTTTCCAGGAGTGCTGAAACAGGCTTACAGGCCCATAGGAGCAAAACCCTCTAGTCAGACACAGCAAGACCAACTAACGCCAGAGATAACCAGATGGAAAGAGGCAAGCACAAGAATATTGCCATCAGATACCAGGGCTACTTGGCATCTTCAGAACTCAGGTCTTCCCTCAGGTCTTCCAGCACAGCAAGTCTTGGATACCCCAACATACTGGAAAAACAAGATTCAGATTTAAAATCAAATCTCATCCCTGCCGCCATCTTCCCTGCCTTCCAGGGCAGAAAAGCAGAACCAAGTACTGAGATATCCTGAGTTTAAGATCTCTAGGGGCACAAACTGCCAGGGGTTTGCCTGTGCCTAGGACCTGAGCACAAAGGTGGTTCATCTGCCAGCCAGCCTGTTGTAGGGCCTGTGTCCTACCTGGGGATCAGCAGAGGGAGTGACTCTCCACCACTATCTTCCCTCCATGACAGAGCAGTCTGGGAGTACCTGGTTAACTGAGACAACCCAAGTATATCATTGCTTGGGGCAAGACTCAGCAGGTTTTGAACTGCACAAAAGAGGAAGGCAGCACATCAGCAATCTGGGCCAGAGGAAACCCAGGCATCCAGTGCTGCAGAAAAAGCCTTAAAGGTCCACTGGAGGTTGAAGTGACAAGCCAGTAAAAACAAGAGCATCTAACACCAGTGAGAACTAGATGGCTAAAGGCAAATGCAGGAACATTACTAACAGAAACCAAGTCATTATGGCAGCATCTGAACCCAATTCTCCAACACCAGCAAGTCATGGATACCCCAACACACCAGAAAAACAAGAGTTGGATTAAAAATCACTGGTCATGATGCTGTTAGAGGAACACATGAAGGACATAAATAAATCTCTTAAAGAAATTCAGGAGAAAAATGATCAAAAGCTAGAAGCCCTTACAAGAGAAACACAAAAGCCACTTAAAGAAATTCAGGAGAATATGGGTCAAAAGATAGTAGCCAATAAGGAGGAAATGCAAAAATCACTTAAAGAAATACAGGAGAACTGTGATCAACAGGCAGAAGTCATGACAGGAAACAAAAAAAATCTCTCAAAGAATTACAGGAAAACACAAACAAGCAAGTGAAGTAACTGAGCAAAAACATCCAGGATCTAAAAACAGAAGTAGAAAAAACTAAGAAATCACAAAGGGAGACAACTTTGGAGATAGAAAACCTTGGGAAGAAATCAGGGGCCTTATATGCAAATATCAACAGCAGAATACAGAAGATAGAAGACAGAATCTCAGATGTCAAAGATACCATAGAAACCATGGACTGAACAGTCAAAGAAAATGCAAAATGCAAAAAGCTGGTAACCTAAAACATCCAGGAAATCCAGGACACAATGAGAAAGCCAAACATAAGGATTATAGGCATTAATAAGAGTGAAGATTTACAACTTAAAGAGCCAGCAAATATCTTCAACAAAATTATGGAAGAAAACTCCCCTAACCTAATGAGAGAGATGCCCATGAATATATAAGAAGCCTACAGAACTCCAAACAGACTGGACCAGAACAGAAATATCTCCTGTCACATAATAAGCAAAACCCCAAATGTACTAAACAAAGAAAAAAATACTAAAGGCAGAAAGAGAAAAAGGCCAAGTAACATATAAAGGAAGACCTATCAGAATGACACCAGATTTCTCACCAGAGACCATGAAAGCTAGAAGATCCTGGGCAGATCTCATGCAAACTCTAAGAGAACACAAATGTCAGCCGAAACTACTATATTCAGGGAAACTCTCAATCACTATAGATGGAGAAATCAAGATATTCCATGACAAAACCAAATTTACACAATATCTTTCCACAAACCCTGCCCTACAAAGGATAATAGGAGGAAAACAACATTACAACAAGGGAAACTATACCCTGGAAAAAGCAGGATAATAACTTTCTTTCATCAAACCCAAAAGAAGATAAACATGCAAGTATAAAATTAAAATCAAAAATGATAGGAAGCAATAATCACTACTCAAGAAATTGGAGAGAGCATATACTAGAAGATTAACAGAACAACTGAAAGGCCTGGAACAAAAGGAAGCTAATCCACCCAGCAGGAGAAGACAGGAAATCATGAAACTCAGTGCTGAAATAAATCACGTAAAAACTAAGAGGACCATACAAAGTATCAACAAAACCAGGAGCTGGTTCTTTGAAAAAAATCAACAAGATGGATAAACGGTTAGCCAGACTAACCAAACGGCACAGAGACAATATTTCTTAACATCAGTGGACTCAATTCCCCAATAAAGAGACAGACTAACAGACTGGATATGTAAACAGGACCCTACAGTTAGCTGCATATAGGAAACACACCTCAGTGTCAATGACAAAAACTACCTTAGAATAAAAGGCTGGAAGACAATTCTACAAGCAAATGGTCCCAGGAAACAAGCCGGAGTTGCCATTCTAATTTCAGATAAAATTGACTTTCAACCTAATGTCATCAAAAGAGACATGAAAGGTCACTACTTGCTGGTCAAAGGAAAAATCCACCAAGAAGCACTCTCAATCCTAAACATCTATGCTCCAAATGCAAGGGCACCCTCATTCATAAAAGAAACTTTAGTAAAACTCAAAGCACACAATGCACCTAACACAATAATTGTGGATGACTTCAACACGCCACTATCCTCAATGGACGGATCAGGAAAACAGAAACTAAACAGGGAGACAGTGAAACTAATTGAAGCTTTGGACCAATTGGATTTAATAGATATATAGAGAGCTTTTCATCCCAAAGCAAAAGAATATACCTTTTTCTCAGCACCTCATGGTACCTTCTCCAAAACAGATCATATAGTTGGTCACAAGACAGAACTCTACAAATATAAGATCGAAATAATTCCATGCCTCCTATCAGATCACTATGGAGTAAAAGTGGTCTTTAATAACAACAAAAACAACAGAAAGCCCACATACACATGGAAACTGAACAATACTCTACTCAGTGATATCTTGGTCAAGGAAGAAATAAAGAAAGGAATCAAAGACTTTTTAGAATTTAACAAAAATGAAGGCACAAAATACCCAAATATATGGGACACAATGAAAGCAGTGCTAAGAGGAAAACTCATAACTTTGAGGCCCTCCAAAAAGAAATTGGAGAGAGCATACACTAGAAGATTAACAGAACAACTGAAAGCCCTGGAACAAAAGGAAGCTAATCCACCCAGCAGGAGAAGACAGGAAATCATGAAACTCAGTGCTGAAATAAATCACATAAAAACTAAGAGGACCATACAAAGTATCAACAAAACCAGGAGCTGGTTCTTTGAAAAAATCAACAAGATGGATAAACGGTTAGCCAGACTAACCAAAGGGCACAGAGACAGTATCCAAATTAACAAAATTAGAAATGAAAAGGGAGATATAAGAACAGAAACTGAGGAAATTAAAAAAATTATCAAATCCTACTACAAAAACATGTACTCAACATAAGTGGAGAATCTGGGGGAAACGGACAATTTCTTAGACAGATACCAAATACCAAAATTAAATCAGGATCAAATAGATAATCTAAACAGACCCACAACCCCTAAAGAAATAGACGGGGTCATAGAAAGCCTTCCAACCAAACAAAGCACAGGACCAGATGGTTTAAGTGCAGAATTCTATCAGACCTTCAAAGAAGACTTAACACCAATACTCTTCAAACTATTCTACCATATAGAAACAGAAGGAACACTACCCAACTCGTTCTATGTCGCCACAATTACACTGATACCAAAACCACACAAAGATCCAACAAAGAAAGAGAATTTCAAGCCAATATCCCTTATGAATATCGATGCAAAAAATACTAAGTAAAATTCTTGCCCACAGAATTCAAGAACACATCAAAATGATCATCCACCATGATCAAGTAAGCTTCATCCCAAGGATACAGGGATGGTTCAATATATGGAAATCCATCAATGCTATCCACTACATAAACAAACTCAAAGAAAAAACCACACGATCATTTTATTAGATGCTCAAAAACCATTTGACAAAATTCAGCATAATTTTATGCAAAAACTCTTGGAAAACACAGGAATTCAAGGGCCATACCTAACCATAGTAAAAGCAATATACAGCAAACCGGTAGCAGAGAACAAACTAAATGGAGAGAAACTTGAAGCAATCCCACTAAAATCAGGGACTAGACAAGACTGCCTCCTTTCTCCATACCTTTTCAATATAGATCTTGAAGTCCTAACTAGAGCAATTAGACAACATAAGGAGGTCAAAGGGATACAAATTAGAGAGGAAGATGTCAAATTATCACTATTTGCAGATGATATGATAGTATACTTAAGTGACCCAAAAAACTCTACCAGAGAAGTCCTAGAGCTGATAACTTCAGCAAAGTGCCTGGTTACAAAATCAATTCAAGCAAATCAGTAGGCTTTCTATACTCAAAGGATAAGCAGACTGAGAAAGAAATTAGGGAAATGGCACCCTTTACAATAACCACAAACAGCATAAAGTATCTTGGGATGACTCTAACCAAACAAGTGAAAGACCTATACAACAAGAACTTCAGATCTCTGAAGAAAGAAATCAAAGAACTCAGAAAATGGAAAAATCTTCCATGCTCGTGGATTGGCAGGATTAATATAGTTAAAATGGCCATCTTGCCAAAAGCAATCTACACATTCAATGCCATCCCCATCAAAATCCCAACTCAGTTCTTCATAGAGTTAGAAAGAGCAATTCTCAAATTCATCTGGAATAACAAAAAACCCAGGATAGTTAAAACTATTCACAACAGTAAAAGAACTTCTGGGGGAATCAGAATCCCAAATCTCAAACATTACTACAGATAAATAGTGATTAAAAACTGCATGGTATTGGGACAATGTCAGGCAAGTGCATTAATGGAATAGGATTGAAGATCCAGAAATGGACCCACACACCTATGGTCACTTGAGCTTCGACAAAAGAGTTGAAAACATCCAGTGGAAAAAAGATAGCTTTTTCAACAAATGGTTCTGGTTCAATTGGAGATCAACATGCAGATCCACTTTTATCTCCTTGTACTAAGCTCAACTCCAAATGGATTAAGGACCTCCACATAAAACCTGACACAGTGAAACTAATAGAAAAGAAACTGGGCAAGACCCTTGAGGACATGGGCACAGGGGGAAAGTTCCTGAACAGAACACCAATAGCTTATGCTCTAAGATCAAGAATTGACAAATGGGACCTCATAAAACTACAAAGTTTCTGTAAGGCAAAGGACACCATCAAAAGGACAAAACAGCAACTAACAGATTGAGAAAGGATCTTCACTAACCCTAAATCTGACAGAGGGCTAATATCTAATATATACAAAGAACTCAAGAAGGTAGAACATAGAGAACCAAATAACCCTATTAAAAAGTTGGGCAGAGAGCTAAACAAAGAATTTTCACATGAAGAACTTCGGATGGCTGAGAAACACCTTAAGAAATGTTCAACATCATTAGTCATTAGGGAAATGCAAATCAAAGCAACCCTGAGATTTCACCTCACACCAGTCAGAATGGCTACAGTTAAAAACTCAGGAGACAGCAGGTGTTGGCGAGGATGTGGAGAAAGAGGAACACTCCTCCACTGCTGGTGGGATTGCAAGATGGTACAACCACTTTGGAAATCAGTCTGGTGGTTCCTCAGAAATCTGGGCATAATACTTCTGGAGGACCCTGCTATACTACTCCTGGGCATATACCCAGAGGATTCCCTGGCATGCAATAAGGACACATGCTCCACTATGTTCATAGCAGTCCTATTTTTAATAGCCAGAAGCTGGAATGAACCCAGGTGTCCTTCAACAGAAGAATGGATATAAAAAATGTGGTATATTTATACCATGGAGTACTATTCAGCTATTAGAAACAATGAATTCATGAAATTCTTAGATAAATGGATGGATCTGGAGAACATCATACTAAGTGAGGCAATCCAGTCTCAAAAGATCAATCACGCTATGCACTCATTGTTAAGTGGATATTAGCCTAGAACCTTGGAATACCCTAGACATAATCCACATATTAAATACCCTAGACATAAATCCACATATTAAAACAAGAGGAACGGAGGAGTGGTGCCTGGTTCTAGAAAAACTCAGTGCAGCAGTATAGGGGAATTACCAGGATATTGAATTGGGAAGGGGTGGATGGGGGAGTAGGGGGAGGGAAGAGGGCTTATGGGACTTTTGTTGAGTGGGGAGCCGGGAAAGGGGAAATAATTTCAAAAGTAAACAAAAATATATCAAAATAAATAAATAAAATAAAATCACATCTCATGCTACTAATAGAGAACATTAAGATGGACATAAAACCCTTAAATAAAGAACACAGGTAAACACATAGGAGCCTTTAAAGAGGAAACAAAAAAAATCTCTTAAAGAATTAAAAGAAAACACAACCAAGGAGGTAGAAAAATTGAACAAAATCATTCAGGATCTAGAAATAGAAATAGAAATAAAATTAGAAATAGAAATAGAAATGGGAATAGGAACAGGAACAGGAACAGGAACAGGAATAGGAGTAAGAATAGGAACAGGGGCAGAAGGACAGATGCCCCACGGCCATACTCGCTCCCTGCTGGGACAGAAAAGGGTCACTAGGTACTGTATCACCCTGAGCATTAGATCTCTGTTGGTGGAAACCGCAAGGGGTCTGCCAGCACTCAGGAACTAAGCACATAGGCGATTTGTCTGCCAGCCTGCAGGCCGCAGGGCCTGTGTCCTGCCCAGAGAGCTGCAGAAGGAGAGAAGCCCCGTGGCCATACAGCAGGTCAGTTGGTCTCCGGACCTGTGTCTTATGTGAGAATCAACAGAGGGAGTGACCCCCACCACACCATCTCCGCTCCATAATAGAGCAGACAGAGAACACCTGGTTGACTTTGAAAACCTAAGTATAACATTGATTGAGGCAAGACTGAGAAGGCCTCCAAAGGAACAAAAGAGGAAGGCAGCATATCAGTAATCTGTGCCAAAGGAAACCCAATCATCCAGTGTTTCAGAGATAACCTTAAAGATCCCCAGTAGGTTGAAGCACTAGCCAGTGACAATAAGACCATCTAACACCTGGGAGAACTAGATGGCTAAAGGCAAACATAGGAACGTTACTAACAGAAATAAAGGCATTATGGCAGCATCTGAACCTAATTCTCCAACAATAGCAAGTCCTGGATAGCCCAACACACCAGAAAAACAAGATTTGGATTTAAAATCACTGGTAATGATGCTGGTACAGGAACACATGAAGGACATACTTAAAGAAATTCAGGAGAAAATGGATCAAAAATTAGAAGCCCTTCCAAGGGAAACACAAAAATCATTGAAAGAAATTCAGGAGAATACAAAAGCCAATAAGGAGGAAATGCAAAAATCACTTAAAGAAATACAGGACAACTTTGATCAACAGGCAGAAGTCATGAAAGAGGAAACACAAAAAGCTCTTAAAGAATTAGAAGAAAGAAGCAAATGATGGAACTGAGCAAAAACTTCCAGGATCTAAAAACAGAAGTAGAAACAACTAAGAAAGCACAAAGGGAGACAACTTTGGAGATAGAAAACCTTGGGAAGAAATCAGGGACCAGAGACGCAAATATCAACAACAGAATATAAGAGATAGAAGAAAGAATCTCAGATACTGAAGATTCCATAGAAACCATGGACTCAACAGTTAAAGAAAATGCAAAAAGCTTGTAACCCAAAATATCCAGGAAATCCAGGACACAATGAGAAAGCCAAATCTAAGGATTATAGACATTGATGAGAGTGAAGATTTACAACTTAAAGTGCCAGTAAATATCTTCAACAAAATTATGGAAGAAAACTTCCCTAACCTAAAGAGAGAGATGCCCATGAATATACAAGAAGCCTACAGAACTCCAAACAGACTGAACCAGGACAGAAATACCTCCTGTCACATAATAATCAAAACCCCAAATGTACTAAACAAAGAAAGAATTCTCAGGGCAGTAAGAGAAAAAGCGCAAGTAACATATAAAGGAAGACCTATCAGAATTACACCAGATTTCTCACCAGAGACCATGAAAGCTAGAAGATCCTGGGCAGCTCTCATGCAGATTCTAAGAGAACACAAAAGCCAGCCGAGACTACTATACCCAGCGAAACTCTCAATTACTATAGATGGAGAAACCAAGATATTCCATGAGAAAACCAAATTTACACAATATCTTTCTACAAACCCAGCCCTACAAAGGATGATAGGGGGGAAACACCATTAGAACGAGGGAAACTATACCCTGGAAAAAGAAGGATATTAAGCTTCTTTCATCAAACACAAAGAAGATAACCACACAAGTATAAAATTAAAATCAAAAATGATAGGAAGCAATAACCACTACTCCTTAATATCTCTTAACATCAATGGACTCAATTCCCTAATAAAAAGACATAGACTAACGGACTGGTTACATAAACAGGACCCTACATTTTGCTGCATACAGGAAACCCACCGCAGTGTCAAAGACAAAAACTACCTTAAAGTAAAAGGCTGGAAGACAATTCTACAAGCAAATGGTCCCAGGAAACAAGCCGGAGTTGCCATTCTAATTTCAGATAAAATTGGCTTTCAACCTAACGTCATCAAAAGAAACATGGAAGGTCACTACTTGCTAGTCAAAGGAAAAATCCAACAAGAAGAACTCTCAATCCTGAATATCTATGCCCCAAATAAAGGACACCCTCATTCATAAAAGAAACTTTACTAAAACTCAAAGTACACAATGCACCTAACACAATAATTGTGGGTGACTTCAACACTCCACTCTCACCAAAGGACTGAACAGGAAAACAGATACTAAACAGGGAGACAATGAAACTAATTGAAGCTTTGACCAATTGGTGTTAACATATATATATATATATATATATATATATATATATATATATATATATATATATATATATATAAAACTTTTCATCCCAAAGCAAAAGACTATACCTTTTTCTCAGCACCTCATGGTACCTTCTCCAAAATAGATCATATAGTTGGTCACAAGACAGACCTCAAGAAATATAAGATGATTGAAATAATCCCATGCCTCCTATCAGATCACTATAGAGTAAAAGTGGTCTTTAATAACAGTAAAAACATCAGACATTCAAAATACACATGGAAACTGAACAATAATCTACTCAATGATACCTTGGTCAAGGAAGAAATAAAGAAAGAAATCAAAGATTTCTTAGAATTTAATGAAAATGAAGGCACAACATACACAAATCTATGGGACACAATGAAAGCAGTGCTAAGAGGAAAACTCATAGCTTTGAGTGCCTCCAAAAAGAAATTCGAGAGAGCATACACTAGAAGATTAATGGAACAACTGAAAGCCCTGGAACAAGAAGACGCTAATTCACCCAGGAGGAGAAGAAGACAGGAAATCATCAAACTCAGGGCTGAAATCAATCAAGTAGAAACCAAGAGAACCATACCTTTGTCAACAAAACCAAAACCTCGTTCTTTGAAAAAATCAACAAGACAGATAAACCCTTAGCCAGACTAACCAAAGGGCACAGAGAAAGTATCCAAATTAACAAAATTAGAAAATGAAAATGGAGATATTACTAAAGAAACTGAGGAAATTCAAAAATAACACCACATCCTCCTACAAAAACCTGTACTCAATACAACTGGAGAATCTGGAGGAAATTGACATTTTCTTAGACAGATACCAATTACCAAAATTAAACCAGGATCAAATAGACCATCTAAACTGACCCATAACCCCTATAGAAATAGAAGGGGTCACAAATAGCCTTCGTACCAAAAAAAGGACAGGACCAGATTTCAGTGCAGAATTCTATCAGACCTTCAAAGAAGACTTAACACCAATACTCTTCAAACTTCTCCACCAAATAGAAACAGAAGGAACACTACCCAACTCCTTCTTTGAAGACACTATTATGCTGATACCAAAACCACACAAAGATTCAACTAAGAAAGAGAATTTGAGGCCAATTTCCCGCATGAATATCGATGCAAAAATACTAAATAAAAATCTTCACAACCTAATCCAAGAACACATCAAAATGATCATCCACCATGATCAAGTAGGCTTCATCCCAGGGATGCAGGGATGGTTCAATATAAGGAAATCCATAAATACTATCCACTACATAAACAAACTCAAAGAAAATAAACACATGATGATTTCATTCGATGCTGAAAAAGCATTTGACAAAATTCAGCATCCTTTCATGCTAAAAGTCTTGGAAAGGACAGGAATTCAAGGCCCATATCTAAACATAGTAAAAACAATATACAGCAAACCGGTAGCCAACATCAAACTAAATGGAGAGAAACTTGAAGCAATCCCACTAAAATCAGGGACTAGACAAGGCTGCCCCCTCTCTCCATATCTTTTCAATATAGTTCTTGAAGTCCTAGCTAGAGCAATTAGACAACATAAGGAAGTCAAAGAGATACAAATTTGAAAGGAAGAAGTCAAACTATCACTATTTGCAGATGATATGATAGTATACTTAAGTGACCCTAAAAACTCTACTAGAGTACTCCTACAGCTGATAAACAACTTCAGCAAAGTGGCTGGCTACAAAATCAACGCAAGCAAATCAGTAGCCTTTATATATTCAAAGAATAAGCAGACTGAGAAAGAAATTAGGGAAATGACTCCCTTCACAGTAGCTACAAACAGCATAAAGTATCTTGGGGTGAATCTAACCAAACAAGTGAAAGACCTATATGACAAGAACTTCACATCTCTCAAAAAGGAAATCGAAGAAGATCTCAGAAAATGGAAAAGCCTTCCATGCTCGTGGATTGGCAGGATTAATATAGTTAAAAAGGCCATCTTGCCAAAGTCAATCTACAAATTCAATGCTATTCCCATAAAAATCCCAACCCAGTTCATCATAGAGCTAGAAAGAGCGATTCTTAAATTCATCTGGAATAACAAAAAACCCAGGATAGCTAAAACTATTCTCAACCGTAAAAGAACTTTAGGGGGATTCAGTATCCCAGACTTTAAACTTTACTACAGAGCAACAGTGATAAAAACTGCATGGTATTGTTATAATATCAGGCATGCAGATCAATGGAATAGGATTGAAGACCCAGAAATGAACCAACACTCCTATGGTCATTTGGTCTTCGACACAGGAGCTGAAAGCATCCAGTGGAAAAAAGATAGTCTTTTCAACAAATGGTGCTGGTTCAACTGGAGGTCAGCATGTGAAGAATGCAAATTGATCTATTCTTATCTCTTTGTACTAAGCTCAACTCCAAATGGATCAAGGACCTCCACATAAAACCTGACACATTGAAACTAATAGAAAAGGAACTGGGGAAGATCCTTGAGAACATGGGCACAGGGGAAAAGTTCCTGAATAGAACACCAATAGCTTATGCTCTAAGATCAAGAATTGACAAATGGGACCTCATAAAACTACAAAATTTCTGTAAGGCAAAGGACACTGTCAAAAGGACAAAACGTCAACCAACAGATTGGGAAAGGATCTTCACCAACCCTAAATCTGACAGAGGGCTAATATCTAATATATACAAATAACTCAAGAAGGTAGAACCCAGAGAACCAAATAACCCCATTAAAAAGTGGGGTATGGAGCTAAACAAAGACTTTTCACATGAAGAACTTCGGAGAGCTGAGAAACACCTTAAGAAATGTTCAACATCATTAATAATTAGGGAAATGCAAATCAAAACAACCCTGAGATTTCACCTCACACCAGTCAGAATGGCTAAGGTCAAAAACTCAGGAGACAGCAGGTGTTGGCGAGGATGTGGAGAAAGAGGAACACTCCTACACCGCTGGTGGGATTGCAAGATGGTGCAACCACTTTGGAAATCAGTCTGGCGGTTCCTCAGAAAACTGGGCATGACACTTCCTGAGGACCCTGTTATACCACTCCTGGGCATATATCCAGAGGATTCTTCAGCATGCAATAAGGACACATGCTCCACTATTTTCATAGCAGCCCTAGTTGTAGTAGCCAGAAGCTGGAAAGAACCCAGGTGTCCTTCAAAGGAAGAATGGATACAAAATATTTGGTATATTTACACAATGGAGTACTATTCAGCCATTAGAAACAATAAATTCATGAAATTCTTAGGCAAATGGGTGGAGCTGGAGAACATCGTAGTAAGTGTGGTAACACAGTCTCAAAAGATCAATCATGGTATGCACTCACTGATAAGTGGATATTAGCCTAGAAACTTTGAGTACCCAAGACATAATCCACAAATTAAATGATGTCCAAAAAGAATGAAGGAGTGGCCCCTGGTTCTGTAAAGACTCAGTGCAAGAGTATAGGGGAATTCCAGAACATGGAAGTGGGAAGAGGTAGATGGAGGAACATGGGGAGGGAAGAGGGCTTTTGGGACTTGTGGGGAGTGGGGACCCAGAAAAGGGGAAATCATTTGAAATGTAAATAATAATATATCAATAAATAAAAAATAAAATAAATAAAATAAAAAAGAACAGGAATAGGAATAGCAATAGAAATAGAAATAGGAATAGGAATAGAAATAGAAATAGTATAAGTAGAAATAGAAATAGAAAAAGAAATAGAAATAGATATAGAAATAGAAACAGAAACAGAAACAGAAACAATAAAGAAATTCGAAAGCAAGATAACTCTGGAGATAGAAAACCTAGGAGAGAGATCAGAAGTCATAGATGGAAGCATCACCAACAGAATACAAGAGATAGAAGAGAGAATCTCAGATGCAGAAGATACCATAGAGAGCATTGACACGACTGTCAAAGAAAATGTAGAACACATTAAACTCCTAATCCAAAACGTCCATGAAATCCAGGAAGAAAATGAGAAGACCAAACCTAAGGATAATAGGTATAGAATAGAGCAAAGATTCCCAAATTAAACAGCAAGTAAATAGCGTCAACAAAATTATAGAAGAAAACTTCCCTAACCTAAACCAAGAGATGCCTATGAACAACCAGAAGCCTACAGAACTCCAAATAGATTGGACTAGAAAAGAAATTACTCCTTTTGCATAATAGTCAAAACACCAAATGTAAAAATCAAAGAAAGAATATAAAAAGCAGTAAGGAAAGAAGATCATGTAACATATAAAGGCAGACCTATCAGAATTACACCAGACTTCTCACCACAGACTATAAAAGCTATAATATCCTGGGCAGATGTCATACAGACCCTAATAGAACACAAATGCCAACCCAGACTACTATACCCAGCAAAACTCTCAATCACCATAGATGGAGAAACCTAGATATTCCATGACAAAACAAATTTACACAATATCTTTCCACAATCCAGCCCTACAAAGGATAATTGATGGAAAAAGTCAACACAAGTAGGGAAACTACACTCTAGAAAAATGCAAGGAAATAATTTACCTTTAATCTTCATTTAACAAACCAAAAAGAAGATAGCCAGATAAACATAATTCTACCTCTAACAACAAAAATATCAGAAAGCAACAATCACTTTTCCTTAACATCTCTTAATACCACCTGACTCTATTCCCCAATAAAATGACATAGATTAGCAGACTGGTTACATAAACAGGAGCCAGCATTTTGCTGCATACAGGAAACACACCTCAGTGACAAAGACAAACACAATATCAGAGTAAAAGGCTGGAAAACAATTTTCCAAGAAAATTGTCTTGAGAAACAAGTTCGAATAGCCATTCTAATATTGAATAAAATCCATTTCCAACCTAAAGTTATCAAAAAAAGACAAGGAAAGACACTTTATACCCATCAAAGCAAACATCTACAAAAATGAACTCTCAATTCTGAACATCTGTACTCCAAATGAAAAGGCACCCACATTCATAAAATAAACTTTACTAAAGCTCAAAGACACATTGCATCTCACACAATAATATCAGAGGGTTCAACACCCCCCATTCTCATCAATGGACAGATCATAAAAACAGAAACCAAAGACATAGTGAAACTAACAGAAGTTATGTACCAAATGTATTTGACAGATATCTAGAGAATATTTAACCTCAAACAAAAGAATATACCTGCTTCTTAGCATCTCATCATACCTTCTCCAAAATTGACCATATAATCTGTCACAAAACAGGCCTCAAACAAATACAAGAAGATTAAATAATCCCATGCATCCTATCAGATCACCATAAAGTAAGGCTCATCTTCAAATTCAAGAATGCAATAGAAATGCCACCTATACATGGAAGCTGAAAAATGCTCTAATCAGTGATAACCTGGTCAAGTAAGAAAGAAAGAAAGAAATTAAATACTTCTTAGAATTTAATGAAAATGGTGACACAGCATACCCAAACATATGGGACACAATGAAAGCAGTGCTCAGAGGCAATCTCATAGCTTTGAGTGCCTCGAAAATGAAACTTGAAAGAGTTTCACTTTACAACACATCTGAAAGCTCTAGAACAAGAAGAAGCAAATATATCCAAGAGGAGTAGACAGCAGGTATTATCAGACTCAGGGCTGAAATCAAACAAGTAGAAATAAAAAGTACTAATGAAAGAATCAACCAAACCAGGAACTGATTATTTGAGAAAATCGACAAGACAGATAAACCCTTAGCTAGATTAACCAGAAGGCACAGAGACATTATACAAATTAATAAAATCAGAAACAAAAAGGGAGACAACAGAAACAGAAAGTCCAAAAAATCATCAGATTCTAATGCAAAACTTATACTAAACAAAGCAGGATAATCTGGTTGAAATGCACAATTTTCCAGATAGATACAAGGTGCTGAATTTAAATCAGGATCAGATAAACCATCTAAGCAGTCTCATAACCTCTAAAGAAATAACAAGTCATTAAAAGACAACCAACCAAAAATGGGGTACAGAGTTAAACAAGGAATTCTCACCTGAAGAACTTCGGATGGCGGAGAAGCATCTTAAAAAATGCTCAACTTCATTAGTCATTAGGGAAATGCAAATCAAAACAACCCTAAGATTTCATCTTACACCAGTCAGAATGGCTAAGATTAAAAATTCAGGAGACAGCAGGTGTTGGAGAGGGTGTGGAGAAAGAGGAACACTCCTCCACTGCTGGTGGGGTTGCAAATTGGTACAATCACTCTGGAAATCAGTCTGGCAGTTCCTCCGAAAACTGGGCACCTCACTTCCAGAAGATCCTGCTATACCACTCCTGGGCATATATCCAGAGAATTCCCCACCATGTAATAAGGATACATGCTCTACTATGTTCATAGCAGCCCTATTTATAATTGCCAGATGCTGGAAAGAACCCAGGTATCCTTCAACAGAAGAGTGGATGCCAAAAAAATGTGGTATATCTACACAATGGAGTACTATTCAGCCATTAGAAACAATGAATTCATGAAATTCTTAGGCAAATGGATGGAGCTAGAGAACATCATACTAAGTGAGGTAACCCAGACTCAAAAGGTGAATCATAGTATGCACTCACTAATAAGTGGTTATTCACCTAGAAAACTGGAATACCCAAAACATAATCCATACATCAAATGAGGTACAAGAAGAAGGGAGGAGTGGCCCCTGGTTCTGGAAAGACTCAGTGAAACAGTATTCGGCAAAACCAGAACAGGGAAGTGGGAAGGGGTGGGTGGGAGGACAGGGGAAGAGAAGGGGACTTAAGGGACTTTCAGGGAGTCGGGGGCTAGAAAAGGGGAAATCATTTGAAATGTAAATAAATTATATCGAATAAAAAAAAAAAAAGACAACCAACCACCCAAAAAACAAAAAACAAAAAATAGGACCAGATCTGCTTGGTGCAGAGTTCTATCAGACCTCAAAGTAGACCTAATACCAATACCCTTCAAATTATTCCACAAAATAGAAAAGAAGGTGAACCAAACTGAATCCCCAGAGCTCCCAGGGGCTAAACCACCAACCAAAGAGTATACATGGAGGGATCTATGGCTCCAGATGCACATGTAGCCGAGGATGGCCTGATTGGACATCAAAGGGAGGAGAGACCCTAGGTCTCATGAAGGCTTGATGCCCCAGTGTAGAGGAATGACAGGACAGGGAAGAGGGAGTGGGTGTGTTGGTAAGCAGGGAAGGGGTATAGAAAAGGATGTTTTTGGAGGGGAAACCAATAAAGGGGATAAAATTTGAAATATAAAGAATAAAGAAAATAATCTAATAAAAATTTCAAAAAAATTAGCAGTCCTTACAATTTCCATATGGCAGTTAATAAGGTTATCCCTGGGTCTCTGTGGATGTTGGTGTACTTGAACAGTTAATGTATTTAATGTGAGATATTTGCCACAAATTTTACTGTATTTCTCATTAATGGCTCATAAAAATTTATTGTAATTGCCTATTTACTTAGATATCCCTTTCAAATGAATTACCATGTCCTGAGTGATGGCCATCATATCTCAGATGCCAAGCATAATTCAAGTATTTCAGTTGATTTAAATACTTAAGTTACAAGGCATTTTACATTACAAGTGAAAAAGTATCATTTATGTTTAGGTAGCTGTTTACCTTTAATATTTTATAATTAATTTTAATGTAAAGGATTAAATAATTCAGTAATGTTGACCACAGTAAAAATTCAGCATAATTTGTAGTAAATCAATGTGGCTAAGCAGCATTAAAGAAAAGTTTTACTAATCGAAAAGAAACTGGGGAAGACCCTGGAGGACATGGGCACAGGGGGAGTGTTCCTGAATAGAACACCAATAGCTTACACTCTAAGATCAAGAATTGACAAATGGGACCTCATAAAACTACAAAGTTTCTGTAAGGCAAAGGACAGTGTCAAAAGGACAAAACGTCAACCAACAGACTGGGAAAGGATCTTCACCAACCCTAAATCCGACAGAGGGCTAATATCTAATATATACAAAGAACTCAAGAAAGTAGAATCCAGAGAACCAAATAACCCCATTAAAAAGTGGGGTAAGGAGCTAAACAAAGAATTTTCACATGAAGAACTTCGGAGAGCTGAGAAACACCTTAAGAAATGTTCAACATCATTAATCATTAGGGAAATGCAAATCAAAACAACCCTGAGATTTCACCTCACACCAGTCAGAATGGCTAAGATCAAAAACTCAGGAGACAGCAGGTGTTGGCGAGGATGTGGAGAAAGAGGAACACTCCTCCACTGCTGGTGGGATTGCAAGATGGTGCAACCACTTTGGAAATCAGTCTGGCGGTTCCTCAGAAAACTGGGCATGTCACTTTCTGAGGACCCTGTTATACCACTCCTGGGCATATATCCAGAGGATTCTTCAGCATGCAATAAGGACACATGCTCCACTATGTTCATAGCAGCCCTATTTGTAGTAGCCAGAAGCTGGAAAGAACCTAGGTGTCCTTCAACGGAGGAATGAATACAAAAAATGTGGTATATTTACACAATGGAGTACTATTCAGCCATTAGAAACAATGAATTCATGAAATTCTTAGACAAATGGATGGAGCTGGAGAACATCATACTAAGTGAGATAACCCAGTCTCAAAAGGTCAGTCATGGTATGCACTCACTGATAAGCAGATATTAGCCCTGAAACTTTGAATACCCAGGACATAATCCACAAATTAAATGATGTCCAAAAAGAATGGAGGAGTGGCTCCTGGTTCTGTAAAGACTCAGTGCAAGCGTATAGGTGAATTCCAGATCAGGGAAGTGGGAAGGGGTGGATGGAAGAATAGGGGGACGGAAGAGGGCTTATGTGACTTGCAGGGAGTGGGGACCCAGAAAAGGGGAAATCATTTGCAAAGTAAATAAAAAAATAAATAAAAAAAGAAAAGTTTTAAAAATTATTTAGGCATTAACAATTCTAAAGCTCACTCAAAATACATTTAGATTATTTGTGAGTTTCTCTTTGTATTCAAATGTAACCCTGCTTTCACTCAGATTTTTATTGAGGCATATTAAAATACCTAATTAATATAATCAGTATATTACAATATCTTTTACTATCTCCTTGATTCTTAGTTGTATTCTATTTCTAAATTGTATACTCAGATGGAAATTATCATAATATTGACTTTCTGGAAATCAAACAATGGATGAGACAGAATTCATTCTTAAAATGAGGCATAATAATAAATATAATTCCCTGGGAGCTCTGGGGGTACTGGTTGCTTCATAATGTTGTTCCTCCTATGGAGCTGCAAGCTCCTTCAGCTCTCTCAGTACTTTCTCTAGCTCCTCCATTGGGATCCCTGTGCTCAGTCCAATGGTTGGCTGAGAGCATCTACCTCTGTATTTGTCAGGTACCGGCAGAGCCTCTCATGTACATATGTAGCAGAGGATGGCCTTGTTGGACATCAAAGGGAGGAGAGGCCATTGGTCCTGTGAAGGCTTAATGCTCCAGTGTAGGGAAATGCCAGGACAAGAAAGATGAAGTTACTGGATTGGTGAGCAGGGGGAGGGGGGATGCGGTAGTGGGCTTTCAGAGAGGAAACTAGGAAAGGGGATAACATTTGAAATGTAAATAAAGAAAATATCTAATTTTTTTTTAAATGGAAGAATGAAGCATAATATTTACCTCTGGGGAAAAATAAATATAATTCCATTAAAATGGCCTTCATCATGTTATATCTTTCTTCATTTCTGAAACTCATACTATTGAAACAAAGGACAAACTTTCAAGTTTTGAGTAATCTTTTCAGGACATTATACAGTTCAGCTGTACTGTTCAAATCAACCCTGAAAAATTTGGAAGTGGTATTAATCGACATTTATTAATTGACTAAAATAATCCTAAACTAAATTTTGTTTTTCTCAGTTTACTTTTATATTCACAATTTAAGTCTTATTAATGTTTAATGCAATTTTATATTTGAGTAGCGAAATTGTTATAGAAAATATACTACTCTTCCATTACCATGACCATATAGAAAGGGTTTCAGAAATTCAGTCCTCTATAGATTATTTAACAGAAGAAACAGTAGTCATTTAATGCTTGGATTACCACCTGAATTTGATTTTTTAGGGATTTTCAACAATGTTTATATATTCCCACATAGAACTAGGTGCGAATTTCCCACCTAGAGAGAAGCCACAAATTTGAAGATTATAAAAAATTAAACAACCAAACAAAATAATTCACAGTTGTGACATGTCTATACAGTATAAGCTACAAATAAATATTTTACCATATAACTCTGAATGCAATTTAATTCACTTAGCAATATTTGTGGAGAAGAAAAAAGTTTATCTTTAGAACTGGGATACTGGTACAATGAAGGAAGCAATAAGCTGGAAATAAACTAGTTAGTTTTGTATCTATTGAAATTGGTGAATGAAGGACAGATAGCTTGTCAATTCATTTTCTTTTCTTTATCCCTTGATATTTCTCAGAAATCCTGGTGGACAAAGAAGTCAATGTTTAGAAGTTGTCATTGTTATTATCATCACATTTATTTAAAAATTGAACCTACACCATCAAAGCCTTAATGGCTTCGGTTTGCATCTGTTTTAGGTTGGAAGGAATTTCTCAATACTAAATGTAGTAATGGAAGCACTCAGTGTGATGTCTGTATTTCAGGGTGCTGGTTGAATTGCTTTTAAATTATCACAATAATTTTTGTTTGAAGTCTTTGGCTTGGTATTCATTATAAATGTGAATGTTGCCATTTTAATCTTATGTGATTTCATTCTACTCTATTTAAAAGTTTCTAATGGGAACCCTGGGGCTAATGCCTACTTTGAAAACTATTAGCAACACACATAACATTGAAAATTTGGGGCTGGGTAATGCTCAGCAACAGTTTTTACAGAAATATTCATTTTAAAACATGATTAAAAAGATGTATTCTCTGCTTTCTCTTTCTGTTCAGCTTCACTTCCCCAACATCCTCACCAGAAAACAAATATGCAAGCATCCATAATCAATATGAACTCATTCAGCATATAAAGTTAGTATCTCTAATTGCAGTGGTTAATAATATCAACTTAACTACTTTCAGAAACACTTGAGTTTTGGTGAGGCACACTTTGCTGAGTGTGTATAAATGTTTTTCCTAGGGTTATATGATGATAAAGACCTCTCTTAAAGGTGTGCTTCACCATCCTATGAGCTGAAGACCCTGACAGAATTACAAATGAGAAAAATTAGAAAGCCAGTCCAGTGCTAGTAATGCTGATTCTGTTTTCTTGCCAGCCATAATGTGAATTGCTCTGCTTTGGCATGATGGTTAAAACACTCTGACAATGTGACACAAAATAAATCTTTATTACCTTAGGTTGTCAAAATGCTAACTCAATGAAAAATCATTTATTGATTTTGGTGTTTTCTACTCATATGGTCCAGGATTCATGTATATCTACCGGGCATATTTATGCATCTGTTGTCTAAATGTTCACAAGAAGGATTAACATCTGTAGAAAGGACACTTCCTCCCTGGACAGATCCCATCCTTCCATCATACTAAACCAGGCATATTACTATGATGGTAGCATAAATCAGAGAGGAAACAAAACTGCATAAACAATTTACAAGTATTTGCTTACATTAAATTTTTTTCTATGTCACTAGCCAAATCAAATCACATGCTCTAGACTAAAAACTGTTTGGAAAGGTAACAGAGAAAAGTCTAGATTGAGAAAGACATGAGCACAGTAAATTAAATAGTGAAGTCAGTAGCTTCAAAAGGAAAGAAAAATGAAAGGAATGCTAACCATTACATTAGCTTAGATCCTAATTTACCTTCTGTGCATTTTTTCCTCCTTACGTTATTACTGAAGTAAATGTCTCATGACTGAACTGCCTTTATGTTATGATAGAAAGTGCTGTTGGTTTCCTAATATAATCATGTGGCAAACATGTTAGTCATGGGTTTTATATAATCCCAAGTGTCATTGTATAGAGGAATATACCACCTGGAAATGTTCTACAAAACCAATTACTGTGAGAAATTCACAAACATTTGCACAGATGGAAGTGTTTCATATATGAGGTGTAGAAAAATCCCAGTCCTTCAATATATAAAGTCTGCATTTATGAATTGAATTTCAATATTGTTGGGAGAAAAAAATGACTATTCTAATTCAAGGCTTTTATTCATTCCCAAAACTATAGTCTGATAAGTATTATGTGAAAACATTCACTCTGGAATTTTTCCACATTCCTGCTTGGTTCAAATCTGTTTGTAGCCTGATTTTTACCTCCATTTAGTTTGAAAATCTTAGGTTTTTATTTTCTAGAGAAACTAGTTTTACCTGCCACATATTTAATTGTGTTGTGTCTCAGACATTTACCATTCACCTTTTGTTCAGCTAGTTCCTAAAGACTCAAAAAGAATGGTTATGCTCAAGAAAGGATCATGTGTTTAGTTTAAAATTAAAGATAATCCTTAACAATAAGTCAAATAATTTTATGAGCGTGTGGAAGGGTGCTAGAGTAAAAGCCATACTGGAAACAAGATAATTATAATGTCTTCCTTAATTAGAGTTTATAATTTAGATGGGGAAACACAAATAAATATTTAAATAGAATAGACAAAAGAAATCAAAATGCCCAAAGAAACTTTTGGCTACTACATTTATTTCAATTTTCTTGCTCAACAAAACCAGAAGGATGGTAAGGAAAGACATCAGTGTGAAAATGAATGTGATCTGAAAGTATAACTGAAGTTTTTTTTCTTTTGTTTGAATAAACTTCCTGGTATCTAGAAGCTTATTCTATGCGGCATATTTATATTTGCCACAGTGGTAAGATAAAATGATAAAGGCCTGATGTCTCCTGTTATGATACTTACATTTGAAAGAATTATACAACCTATTAATAGTTCAGGTTGATATAAATTAAAACTCAAGATTTCTGAATCAAATAATAGTAAGACAATGATGATATAACTTTCCAGATATATGTACATTTGTATATTGTACACTCTATGATTTCTTCAGAAAGTAGGTAGCATAGGAGAAAGAACATAAGATGGCTCCGGTAGATAAATTATACTAATGTAATCTTTCTGATGAAATAATGCACTTTAAATTTTGAGAATTTTCTTATGAGGCAAGAAGGTATATGGACAGTATAGAATAGTCATAGAGACAAAATACAACTTGGAATTCTTTTTTAAATTTTATTCGATATATTTTTTATTTACATTCCAAATGATTTCCCCATTTCTGGTCCCCCACTACATGACAGCCACATAAGTCCCCTTCCCTCCCTCTGTTCTCCCACCCATCCCTTCCCACTTCCCTGTTCTGGTTTTGTCTTATACTGCTACACTGAGTCTATCCAGAACTAGGGGCCACTCCTTCATTCTTCTTTTACCTCATTTGATGTGTGGATTATGTTTTGGGTATTCCATTTTTCCAGGCTAATATCCTCTTATTAGTGAGTGCATACCATGATTGATCTTTTGAGACTGGGTTACCTCACTTAGTATGATGTTCTCCAGCTCCATCCATTTGCCTAAGAATTTCATGAATTGATTGTTTTAATGGCTGAATAGTACTCCATTGTGTATATATACCACATTTTTTGCATCCATTCTTCTGTTGTGGGATACCTGGGTTCTTTCCTGCTTCTGGCTCTTATAAATAGGGCTGCTCTGAACATAGTGGAACATATATCCTTATTGCATGCTGGGGAATCCTCTGGGTATATGCCCAGGAGTGTTATAGCAGGATCTTCTGGAAGTGAGGTGCCCAGTTTTCTGAGGAACCACCAGACTGATTTCCAGAGTGGTTGTACTAATTTGCAACCCCTCCAGCAGTGGAAGAGTGTTCCTCTTTCTCCACATCCTAGCCAACACCTGCTGTCTCCTGAGTTTTTAATCTTAGCCATTCTGACTGGTGTAAGGTGAAATCTCAGGGTTGTTTTGATTTGCATTTCCCTGACTAGTGAAGTTGAGCATTTTTTAAGATGTTTCTCTGCCATCCGAAGTTCTTTAGGTGAGAATTCTTTGTTTAACTCTGTACCCCATTTTTAATAGGGTTATTTGGTTCCCTGGGGTCTAACTTCTTGAGTTCTTCGTATATATTGGATATTAGCCCTCTATCTGATATAGGGTTGGTGAAGATCTTTTCCCAATTTGTTGGTTGCAGATTTGACCTTTTGATGGTGTCCTTTGCTTTACAGAAACTTTGTAATTTTATGAGGTCCTATTTGTCAATTCTTGATCTTAGAGCATAAGCTATTGGTGTTCTGTTCAGGAACTTTCCCCTGTGCCCATGTCCTCCCCAGGTTCTTTTCTATTAGCTTCAGAGTGTCTGGCTTTATGTGGAGGTCCTTGATCCATTTGGATTTGAGCTTAGTACAAGGAGACAAGGATGGATCAATTTGCATTCTTCTGCATGCTGACCTCCAGTTGAACCAGCACCATTTGTTGAAAAGGCTATCTTTTCTCCATTGGATGGTTTCAGCCCCATTGTCGAGGATCAAGTGGCCATAGGTGTGTGGGTTCATTTCTGGATCTTCAATCCTGTTCCATTGATCCGCCTGCCTGTCACTGTACCAATATCATGCAGTTTTTAACACTATTGCTCCGTAGTATTGCTTGAGGTCAGGGATACTGATTCCCCCAGAATTTCTTTTGTTGTTGAGAATAGTTATAGCTATCCTGGGATTTTTGTTATTCCAGATGAATTTGAGAATTGCTCTTTCTAACTCTATGAAGAATTGAGTTAGGATTTTGATGGGTATTGCGTTGAATGAGTATATTGCTTTTGGCAAAATGGCCATTTTAACTATATTAATCCTGCCCAATCCATGAGCATGGGAGGTTTTTCCATTTTTTGAGGCCTTCCTCTATTTCCTTCTTCAGAGTCTTGAAGTTCTTATCATACAGATCTTTCACATGTTTGGTAAGAGTCACCCCAAGGTACTTTATACTGTTTGTGGCTATTGTGAAGGGTGTCATTTCCCTAATTTCTTTCTCAGCCTACTTATCCTTTGAGTATAGGAAGGCTACTGATTTGCTTGAGCTGATTTTATAACCTGCCACTTTGCTGAAGTTGTTTATCAGCTGTAGAATTTCTCTAGTGGAGTTTTTTGGCTCACTTAAGTAGATTATCATATCATCTGTAAATAATGATAGTTTGACTTCTTCCTTTCCAATTTGTATCCCTTTGACTTCCTTTTTAATTTTTTTTGTTTTTTAATTTTTTATTCGATATATTTTTTATTTACATTTCAAATGATTTCCCCTTTTCTAGACCCCCACTCCCCGAATGTTGTCTAATTGCCCGAGCTAGTACCTCAAGTACAATATTGAAAAGATAAGGAGAAAGGGGGCAACCCTGTCTAGTCCCTGATTTTAGTGGGATTGCTTCAAGTTTCTCTCCATTTAGTTTGATGCTGGCTACTGGTTTGCTGTATATTGCTTTAATGATGTTCATGTATGGGCCTTGAATTCCTGTTCTTTCCAAGACTTTAAGCATGAAAGGATGCTGAATTTTGTTAAATGCTTTTTCAGCATCCAATGAAATGACCATGTGGTTTTTTTCTTTGAGTTTGTTTATGTAGTGGATTGCATTGATGGATTTCCGTATATTGAACCAATCCTGCATTCCCGGGATAAAGCCTACTTGATCATGGTGGATGATCGTTTTGATGTGTTCTTGGATTCGGTTGGCAAGAATTTTATTGAGTATTTTTGAATCAATGTTCATAAGGGAAATTGGCCTGAAATTCTCTTTGTTGGATCTTTGTGTGGCTTTGGTATCAGTGTAATTGTGGCTTCATAGAAGGAATTGGGTAGTGTTCCTTCTGTTTCTATTTTGTGGAATAGAGTATTGATGTTAACTCTTCTTTGAAGGTCTGATAGAATTCTGCACTGAAACCATCTGGTCCTATACTTTTTTTGGTTGGACAACTTTCTATGAACCCTTCTATTTCTTTACGGGTTATGGGACTGTTTAGATGATCTATTTGGTCCTGATTTAATTTTGGTATTTGGTATCTGTCAAGGAAATTGTCCTTTTCCTCCTACTTTAGAAGGATGCTACCACTCTCCTAGTATAAGCTAACAGGGGGCAGTAGATGATCAAGGCACATGAATTTTACAGTTTAGAAACTTGATCATTATTTCCATGATGAGCAGCATGATCTTTAAATTCGTTTCTATACTATCTTTGGAAAAAACATACTTGAAATGACCAATTCAAAGTAATTAATTGATTTACCTATGTTTATTTTACACAGGATTTTTGGTTATTTGCAACTGATTATTTGTTGACATCAATTCAGGAAAGCAATTAAAACTCTTTTTTAAACAATCTTGTTCAGTGAGTCACACATAGTGTTCAGCTTGGAAATGACATCGTGGCTCACTAACAACACTTGCACAGACACGAGCATTTTATAGTTTATCTGTGAGAAGTTATTCCACATTTCATAATTTGTATGTCACCAGAGATTTCTACCATACTTTCATCTTTGTGAGGACGATCAAAATGGAAATTTACTTCAGTTGAGAATTGAAAGGGATCTTCACATAGGAAGAGATTTCTAGTTTTGTTCTTTTTGTATTCTTTTGTAAATAAAGCCTTAATATTATGAGAACATTGAGCTTCTGACTTAAAAGAGAAAAATTGAGTGTATCTGTAACTAAGAAACTGTTTCCATATTTTAGTAAAAAGGCAATCTTTCGGGAAAATACTCTAAAAAATCCCTATAATCGCGGCTATGTTATTAATATGTGATTCCCATACTATAAATAGGAGAATAATGAATTCATATTCGATATCAATTATTTTAATGCTATATGTGTTGTGGAAAATGATAAGAAGCTTTCTGAGGAATTTTTTAATTTCAAAATTAATACTTATTGGTAGGCATGTCACCAACTTAATAAAATTTTTAAAAGTCCAATTTTGCATATGCAACATTCAATTGAATAGGAATGCTTTATGGTATCTATTATCCCATATTTTCCCATGATATAATCTCTTTTGAGTGTCATAAATGTGCATTTAGTCACTTCTACTCCTGTATGACTTCTTTCAGCCATTTAAAATTCTGTTAATTTACTATTTATTCCTTCCAAATAGATTCATTTTAAAAGTCAAATGTACTTGGCATTTACTAAAGTAATTTTTTGGAATTATCTACAAGCATAGATTTTATTAAGAAATTTCATCTACAATCACAGAAAATTCACAATTCCTATTCTATTTAAGCTTTGAATGACAAATTGTATTATCACATTTTATTCTTGCTTCATTTGACTAAACATATGTCCTAAAGTAGGAATATTTACTTGGGAGGAAAAGTTTAATAAATCCTGTTAAGAACTGTGTAAAGTAATCATTATAATCCACCTTATGAGTGAGTGAATACTTTTCTATCCATATTTTTGTTAAATAAATAACGTTTGGTTTTTTATTGATATATTTTTTATTTACATTTCAAATGATTTCCCCTTTTCTGGGTCCCCACTCCCCTCAAGTCCCATAAGCCCTCTTCCCTCCCACTGTTCCTCCATCTACCCCTTCCCACTTCCCTGTTCTGTTATTCCCCTATAGTGCTGCACTGAGTCTTTTCAGAACCAGGGGCCACTCCTATATTCTTTTTGGACATCATTTAATTTGTGGATTATGTCCTGGGTATTCAAAATTTCTAGGCTAATATCCACTTATCAGTGAGTGCATACCATGATTGATCTTTTGAGACTGGGTTACCTCACTTAGTATGATGTTCTCCAGCTCCAACCATTTGTCTAAGAATTACATGAATTCATTGTTTCTAATGGCTGAATAGTATTCCATTGTATAAATATACCAAATGTTTTGTATCCATTCCTCCTTTGAAGGACACCTGGGTTCTTTCCAGCTTCTGGCAACTATAAATATGCCTGCTATGAACATAGTGGAGCATGTGTCCTTATTGCATGCCAGGGAATCCTCTGGGTATATGCCCAGGAATGGTATAACAGGGTCCTCAGGAAGTGACATGCCTAGTTTTCTGAGGAACCGCCAGACTGATTTCCAAAGTGATTGCACCATCTTGCAATCCCACCAGCAGTGGAGGAGTGTTCCTCTTTCTCCACATCCTCGCCAACACCTGCTGTCTCCTGAGTTTTTGACCTCAGCCATTCTGACTGGTGTGAGGTGAAATCTCAGGGTTGTTTTGATTTGCATTTCCGTAATGATCAATGATGTTGAACATTTCATAAGGTGTTTCTCAGCTATCCGAAGTTCTTCATGTGAAAATTCTTTGTTTAGCTCCTTACCCCACTTTTAATGGGGTTATTTGTTTCTCTGGGTTCTACCTTCTTGAGTTCTTTGTATATATTAGATATTAGCCCTCTGTCAGTTTTAGTGTTGGTGAAGATCCTTTCCCAATCTGTTGGTTGACATTTCGTCCTTTTGACAGTGTCCTTTGCCTTACAGAAATTTTGTAGTTTTATGAGGTCCCATTTGTCAATTCTTGATCTTAGAGTGTAAGCTATTGGTGTTCTATTCAGGAACTTTTCCCCTGTGCCCATGCCCTCCAGGGTCTTCCCCAGTTTCTTTTCTATTAGTTTCAGTGTGTCAGGTTTTATGTGGAGGTCCTTGATCCATTTGGAGTTGAGCTTAGTACAAGGAGATAAGAATGGATCAATTCCCATTCTTCTGCATGCTGACATCCAATTGAACCAGCACCATTTGTTGAAAAGACTATCTTTTTTCCACTGGATGCTTTCATCTCCTTTGTCGAAGATCAAGTGACCATAGGTGTGTTGGTTCATTTCTGGGTCTTCAATCCTATTCCATTGATCCGCTTGCCTCACATGGTACCAATACCATGCAGTTTTTTATCACTATTTATCTGTAGTAAAGTTTAACGTCTGGGATACTGAATCCCCTTGAAGTTCTTTTACTGTTGAGAATAGTTTTAGCTATCCTGGGTATTTTGTTAGTCCAGATGAATTTGCGAATCGCTCTTTCTAGCTCTATGAAGAACTGGGTTGGGATTTTTATGGGGATAGCATTGAATCTGTAGATTGCCTTTGGCAAGATGGCCATTTTCACTATATTAATCCTGCCAATCCATGAGCATGGAAGGTTTTTCCATTTTCTGAGATCTTCTTTGATTTCTTTCTTGAGAGATCTGAAGTTCTTGTCATATAGGTCTTTCACTTGTTTGGTTAGATTCACCCCAAGATAATTTATGCTGTTTGTAGCTATTGTGAAGGGAGTCATTTCCCTAATTTCTTTCTGAGTCTGCTTATCCTTTGAATAGATAAAGGCTACTGATTTGCTTGCGTTGATTTTGTAGCCAGCCACTTTGCTGAAGTTGTTTATCAGCTGTAGGAGTTCTCTAGTAGAGTTTTTAGGGTCACTTAAGTATACTATCATATCATCTGCAAATAGTGATAGTTTGACTTCTTCCTTTCAAATTTGTATCTCTTTGACTTCCTTATGTTGTCTAATTGCTCTAGCTAGGACTTCAAGAACTATATTGAAAAGATATGGAGAGAGGGGGCAGCCTTGTCTAGTTCCTGATTTTAGTGGGATTGCTTCAAGTTTCTCTCCATTTAGTTAGATGTTGGCTACCGGTTTGCTGTATATTGTTTTTACTATGTTTAGATATGGGCCTTGAATTCCTGTCCTTTCCAAGACTGTGAGCAGGAAAGGATGCTGAATTTTGTCAAATGCTTTTTCAGCATCTAATGAGATGATCATGTGTTTTTTTTCTTTGAGTTTGTTTATGTAGTGGATAGCATTTATGGATTTCCTTATATTGAACCATCCCTGCATCCCTGGAATGAAGCCTACTTGATCATGGTGGATGATCGTTTTTATGTGTTCTTGGATTTGATGGGCATGAATTTTATTTAGTATTTTTGCATCGATATTCATAAGGAAAATTGGCCTGAAATACTCTTTCTTAGTTGGATCTTTGTGTGGTTTTGGTACCAGCATAATAGTGTCTTCGAAGAAGGAGTTGGGTACTGTTCCTTCTGATTCTATTTGGTAGAAAAGTTTGAAGAGTATTGGTGTTAAGTCTTCTTTGAAAGTCTGATAGAATTCTGCACTGAAACCATCTGGTCCTGTGCTTTTTTTGATTGGAAGGCTATCTATGACCCCTTCTATTTCTTTAGGGGATTATGGGTCTGTTTAGATGGTCTATTTGATCCTGGTTTAATTTTGGTAATTTGTATCTGTCTAAGAAAATGTCCATGTCCTCCAGATTCTCCAGTTGTGTTGAATACAGGTTTTTGTAGTAGGATCTGATGATTTTTTGAATTTCCTCGGTTTCTGTTGTAATATCTCCGTTTTCATTTTTAATTTTGTTAATTTGGATACTTTTCCTGAGCCCTTTGGTTAGTCTGGCTACGGTTTATCTATCTTGTTGATTTTTTCAAAGAACGAGGTTTTGGATGTGTTGATTCTTTGTATGGTTCCCTTGGTTTCTACTTGATTGATTTCAGCCCTGAGTTTGATGATTTCCTGTCTTCTTCTCCTCCTGGGTGAATTAGCTTCTTCTTGTTCCATGGCTTTCAGTTGTTCCATTAATCTTCTAGTGTATGCTCTCTCGAATTTCTTTTTAGAGGCACTCAAAGCTATGAGTTTTCCTCTTAGCACTGCTTTCATTGTGTCCCATAGATTTGTGTATGTTGTGCCTTCATTTTCATTAAATTCTAAGAAATCTTTGATTTCTTTCTTTATTTCTTCCTTGACCAAGGTATCATTGAGTAGAGTATTGTTCAGTTTCCATGTGTAAGTGGACTTTCTGTTGTTTTTATTGTTATTAAAGACCACTTTTATTCTATCGTGATCTGATAGGAGGCACGGGATTGTTTCAATCTTCTTATATTTGTTGAGGTCTGTCTTGTGACCAACCATATGATCTATTTTGGAGAAGGAACCATGAGGTGCTGAGAAAAAGGTATATTCTTTTGCTTTGGGATGAAAAGTTCTCTATATATCTGTTAACTCCAATTGGTCCAAAGCTTCAATTAGTTTCACTGTCTCCCTGTTTAGTTTCTGTTTTCCTGATTGGTCCATTGGTGAGAGTAGAGTGTTGAAGTCACCCACAATTATTGTGTTAGGTGCAATGTGTGCTTTGATTTTTAGTAAAGTTTCTTTTATGAATGAGGGCGTCCTTGTATTTGGGGCAAAGATGTTCAAGATTGAGAGTTATTCTTGTTGGATTTTTCCTTCGATCAGCAAGAAGTGACCTTCCATGTCTTTTTTGATGACATTAGGTTGAAAGTCAATTTTATCAGATATTAGAATGGCAACTCTGGCTTGTTTCCTGAGACCATTTGCTTGTAGAATTGTCTTTCAACCTTTTATTCTAAGGTAGTTTTTGTTTTTGACACTGTGGTGTGTTTCCTGTGTGCAGCAAAATGTAGGGTCCTGTTTACATAACCAGTCTGTTAGTCTATGTCTTTTTATTGGGGAATTGAGTCCATTGATGTTAAGAGATATTAAGGAGTAGTGGTTATTGCTTCCTATCATTTTTTATTTTAATTTCATATGTGTGTGTTTATCTTCTTTGGCTTTGATGAAAGAAGCTTAATATCCTGCTTTTTCCAGGGTATAGTTTCCCTCGTTCTAATGGTGTTTCCCCCTATTATCCTTTGTTTATATTATTCTATAACCCTTTGGCTGGGTTTGTGGAAAGATATTGTGTAAATTTGGTTTTGTCATGGAATATCTTGGTTTCTACATCTATAGTAATTGAGAGTTTTGCTGGGTATAGTAGCCTCGGCTGGCATTTGTGTTCTCTTAGAATCTGCATGAGAGCTGCCCAGGATCTTCTAGCTTTCATGGTCTCTGGTGAGAAATCTGGTGTAATTCTGATAGGTCTTCTTTTATATATTACTTGCCCTTTTTCTCCTACTGCCCTACGTATTCTTTCTTTGTTTAGTATATTGATTATTATGTGACAAGAGTTAGTTCTGTTCTGGTCCAGTCTGTTTGGAGTTCTGTAGGCTTCTTGTATATTCATGGGCATCTCTCTCTTTAGGTTAGGGAAGTTTTCTTCCATAATTTTGTTGAAGATATTTGCTGGCCCTTTAATTTGTAAATCTTTACTCTCATCAATGCCTATAATCCTTAGATTTGGTTTTCTCATTGTGTCCTGGACTTCCTGGATGTTTTGGGTTACAAGCTTTTTGCATTTTGCATTTTCTTTAACTGTTGAGTCCATGATTTCTATGGTATTTTCAGCATCGAGATTCTTTCTTCTATCTCTTGTATTCTGTTGTTATTTGCGTCTATGGTCTCTGATTTCTTCCCAAGGTTTTCTATCTCCAAAGTTGTATCCCTTTGTGCTTTCTTAGTTGTTTCTACTTCTGTTTTTAGATCCTGGAAGTTTTTGCTCAGTTCCATCATTTGCTTGTTTGTGTTTTCCTCTAATTATTTAAGAGCTTTTTGTGTTTCCTCTTTCATGACTTTTGCCTGTTGATCAAAGTTGTCCTGTATTTTTGCATTTCCTCCTTATTGGCTTTTGTATTCTCCTGAATTTCTTTCAATGATTTTTGTGTTTCCTTTCAAGGGCTTCTATTTTTTGATCCATTTTCTCCTGAATTTCTTTAAGTATGTCCTTCATGTGTTCTTGTACCAGCATCATGACCAGTGATTTTAAATCCAAATCTTGTTTTTTCTGGTATGTTGGGGTATCCAGGACTTGCTATTGTTGGAGAATTGGGTTCAGATGCTGCCATAATGCCTTGATTTCTGTTAGTAATGTTCCTACGTTTGCCTTTAGCCATCTGGTCTCCCAGGTGTTAGATGGTCTTATTGTCACTGGCTGGTGCTTCAACCTACTGGGGATCTTTAAGGTTATCTCTGCAACACTGGATGACTGGGTTTCCTCTGGCACAGATTACTGATATGCTACCTTCCTCTTTTGTGCCTTTGGAGCCGTGCTCAGTCTTGCCTCAAACAATGTGATACTTAGGTTGTCAAGGTCATCCAGGTGTTCTCTGTCTGCTCTATTATGGAGCAAAGATGGTGTGGTAGGGGTCACTCCCTCTGTTGATTCTCACATAGGACACAGGTACCGCAAAGGACTGGCTGGCAGACAAACCTCCTATGTGCTCAGTTCTTTGGTGCAGGCAGACCACTCACTGGTGGTTTGCAGCACCAGAGATCTAAAGCTCAGGGTGATACAGTACCTAGTGACCCTTTTCTGTCCTGGCAGGCAGTGAATATGGCTGCAGTGCTTCTCTCCTTCTGCAGCTCTCTGGGCAGGACACAGGCCCCACTCCCAGCAGGCTGCCAGACAAACCTATTATGTGCTTAGTTTCTTGGTGCAGGCAGACCCCTGGTGGTTTGCACCACCAGAGATCTAAAGCTCAGGGTGGTACAGTACCTAGTGACCCTTTTCTGTCCCAGAAGGCAGTGTGTTTTTTTGAAAAATGTCATTCATTGCAAAATCATATAGCTTCAGAATATTTCAAAATATTTAAGCAACATAGGAGAGCCTTCTTTAAAGTTTCAGATCCTATCTCTTTTTTGCCATCTTTATTCAAAATAAAACCTAACTACTCCTGCAGAATGAATCTATGTTATTTCCAGGAGAATGGATAGTACTAGAGATTATCACGTTAAGTAAAATAAGCCAGAATCATCCATCACATCTACACATACATGAAGTTAAAGTAGAAGTGGGAGTATTTAAGAGGAAAGACGAAGGCTAGTGACAGACATGCAGAGGGGGAGTGGTGGGGGCAAATATAAGAAAAGTACATGACAATCATACACAAAAATGTCATAATATTTTTGTACTAATTATTTTCTATTCTAATTTTAGGAAATGGATATTTCATGGTAGTCTTAGTAGTTGTGGTATTTGGGTCTTAAAATATTTTGCCCTTTAAGCCTAAAAACTAAATGAGCCACACAGTACCTGGTATCTGTTTTCAAACACATATAATATATTTATTCTATATTTGACACCTCCTGTCTTTCTCCTTTTCTTTTCTCTTGAAATATTTAATTTTATATTTTGTTATCTAAGACATTTCAAGTAAATGCTCTTACTAACATGAGATTATAAGGTCAATCAATGACAGGTAGCAAATGATCAAACTAAACTATTTCTTGGTTGTCCAATACATGTGTACAGCCTTGAAAACATTATTAATATTTGAAAACATAATTATCATATTATTAATATTTATATTATTAATAATTATTAATATTAATTATCAACATTATTAATATTATTATTAATTATTATTAATCATTATCATCAATAATTATTATCAACATTATTAATTATTAATATTATTAATTATTATTGTTGTTAATTATTGGTATTAATATTTAATACTAATAATATTATTAATATGAATATTAACAAAATAAATATTAACATAAATATTAATATTAATATAAATATGATATAAATATTAATAATATAAATATTAATAATGACATTATCATCATTAATTATCAATATTAATAATAATTAACATTATTAATCATTAATATTATTAATACTTATTAATTATTGATATTATTAATATTATTATGTTATTAATATTAATATTATTAATATTTGAAAACATAATTAATATTATACAGCTTTAGAAGATTGTATAAACATTAAAGAAAAAGAGTGAACTTGTTTGTATGTTAACTTGGCACAAGCTTAGTAATAAAAGAGGAGGGAGCCTCAATTGAGAAAATACCTCCATAAAATCAGATTATAAGCAAATTTATAGGACATTTTCTTAAATAGTGGTTAATTGGAGAGGACTCTAGGGCTGGTGATACTAAATTCTCTAAGAATGTAGCAAGCTACAAGGAACAAGGAACAAGCCAGTGAACTGTAGTATTCCATGGGCTCTGTATTGGCTCTGTATTGTCTTCAGGTCTCTGCCCTGTTTGGCTTCCTCTCCTGACTTCCCCCAGTAATGAGCAGTGGTGTGGAGGTGTAATCCAAATAGTCTCTTTTATCCACAATTTCCTTTCAGTCGTGGAGTTTCTTCACAGCAATAGTAACCCCAAGACAGAGAGGAGATGAATTTGAAAGAGAACAATAGAGTGTGCATGGGAGAAGGTGGAATGTGGAAAGGGAAGGGCTGAAATGATGTAATTACATTATAGTGTCAATTTTTTTAATAAATTAAAAATATCTAAAAGTTTATAGAGCAATAAAAGAATAAAAATGTAATGTCTTCTTTTTAGAGTTTTAGTAAGCACTATGTAAATTAATAATATGTTTAAAAGCATTAAGTAAATCAATTAAGAGTAAGCTTAATACCTAATTCATGTAAGTATTCAATGAATTATTACTACTGCAACAAGAAAAATGCTGTACTAAAATTACAAGAAGCATAACACGTCATCATGACAGTAATAGTGAAAAATAAGTAGGAATATATATATACTCTCTGAGGCCTCCATACCTGTTAAAGAAAGTATATAAGGCTATTTAGAGAGAATGTTTACCATGATTTAAGTATTCCTCTTCTATTGTGTAAATTATACAGCAGTTTTTTTATTGATTTATAATTAGTTTCATCAGATATCTTACCATTTTATCTCATATTCCATATACTTTGTTATGCGGAAGATGAAATATTTCAATGAAATTATCTACTTTATTCTTCCATCACACTTAACCCATACAATCCCTGGAAGGGTATAAATATAAGCAACTTGCATGTTAATTTTTATGAGCAATTGTATTACAGTATTGTACTTTGTTTTTGCATATTTCATTTGATTGGTATTACAGTTATTATTCTACTAAATTATTATTGGTACTTATTTTTTAAATGAAAATAAGTGTTATAATCAGCAAAATAAATTTAAGCAGTGGCATTTTTCTTTTTGAAATACAAGGTATAGATGCTCTAATATAGTTTACTATATAATCTACCTATTGTTTAAAACTTATTTTTTTAATATTTTTATTTTCTATATTCTTTGTTTACATTCAAAATGATTTCTCCTTTCCCGGATCCCCCCTCCCCATATGTCCCATAAACCTTCTTTTCTCCATCCCTTCTCCAATCACCTCCCTCCTTTTTCTCTGTCCTTATATTCCCTTCCAATGCTAGATCAATTCTTTCCAGGATCAGGACCCTCTCCATACTTCTTCATGGGAGTCATTTGTTATGCAATTAAAACTTATAAGTATAAAATCTATATGTTAAAGTTGTATTGTCACTCTCTTTTAATCTAAACATTTGGGAGGCAGAAGCAGGAGAAGCCCTCTGTCAGATCAAATCCAATCTGGTCCACATAGTGAATTCTATGAGAGCCAGGACTACATAGAGAGACTCCATCTCAAAAGACTAAAATAAAACATAAACACCCACCAAATCAATCAATCAATAAATGAAATCTATAAGGCAAAAATAATAAATTTGTTTAAACTCAGACTTCTCATGTAGATAAGGACAAAAGTGCACTAAAATTATGATCACTACAATTAACCTAAAAGGTCATATATAGCAGAGTGGGATTTATATATATATATCAACAACAGAAGAGGTAAACTTTTCAAGAAGTTAAATGAAAATAATAATTGAATATGAAAAGATGTTTAAGTATTCCTCTTTTATTGTGTAAAGTATACAGCAGGTTTTTATTGATTTATAATGTTTCATCACATATCTTATCATTTTATCTCATATTTCATATACCTTGTTATGCAGGATTCAAATTTTATAAGTGTTCCTGATTTAAAAATAAGAATTACTACTCAGCTATTCAAAGCAATGAATTCATGAAATTCTTTAAATTCTGTTAAGAGACCTGCTTGAAATATTTCTGAACCGCACTTTAGATATCCATGAGGAGGAAGTAATTTTTTTCTTTTTCTTTCTTTTTTTATTAGATATTTTCTTTATTTACTTTTCAAATGTTATCCCCTTTCATGGTTTCCCCTCCAAAAAACACCCTATCCCATCCCCCCTTCCCCTACTCACCAACCCACATGCTCCCTCTATCCTGTTTTGGCATTCTCCTATACAGGGGCATCCAGCCTTCCCTGTACCAAGGGCCTCTCCTCCCTTTGATGACCAACAAGGCTATCCTCTGCTTCAGATTTCTTTGGTCTGTGAATTGTATCTTGAGTATTCCAAGCTTCTGGGCTTATCAGTAAGTGGATGTTCTTTTGTGATTGGGTTTCCTCACTCAGGATGATATTTTCTAGTTCCATCCATTTGCTTAGGAATTTCATGAATTCATTGTGTTTAATAGCTAAGTAGTAATTCTTATTTTTAAATCAAGAACACTTACATAAGATTTGAATCCTGCATAGAGCCAATGGTCATCATTACAGATAAAACTTTCTAAAAATTTCTAATAACAGTTTGGTAATAATCCTCACAAATCTCCTAATTTGATTTACTCAAGCCCTGTTATTGTATAGGATATGTAGGAGGAGGATTGTTATTGTAGTTGCTTTAGTTTGAAACATGGTCCAAATTTGCCTTGAACTAGTAATTCTCTTTCCATACCTTACCAAGCACTGAGATTATATCTATTTACCACCACACCCGGCATTCACCTAAAGGTTTAGTCTGTTGCTTATTTATACAAATATTCAAAGGTTTCGATTTATTTTATTTGGGGGATATTGAATTTATTTTTAAATTTTAATTATTTTATTTATTTACATTCCACAAGTTGCTCTCCCTCCAGGTCCCACTCCAGGAGTTCATCACCCCATCCTCCCCATCACTCCCTCTGAGAGGATGCTCCCAACCTGCCTACCCACCCACTCTCACCTCACTTCTTCTAGCATCCCTCTTCCCTGGGACATTCAGTTTCCGCAAGATTAAGCACTTCCTCTCCCATTCAACCCTGACAAGGCAGACCTTTACTATACATGTGCCCTGGGGCAGGGACCAGCCAATGTGTGCTTCTTGGTTGATGGCTTAGTCTCTGGGAGCTCTGAGGTATATGAGTAGGTTGACACTGTTGTTGTTATAGGGTTATAATCCCTCTCCAGCTCCTTCAGTCCTACCCAATACTCTTTCATAGTACTCAACTAGCAGCTTACAGAGACAAATGCAGATACTTAGAGCCGATCATTAGATTGAGGTCGGGACCTCCATTTACTTTCAATGCGAACATTTTATATGGTTTGTTTCTAATTATGATCTTGCTATTTGAGGGTGGCATTGGTATTTTTTTCTTGACAGGTACACATAATAAACAGACAAGATGCTAGTAACATTGTGGAAGAGATGAAAGATATATTTCCTTTTAAGGAGAATAATATAACCGCATAATGACTCAAAATAACCTGGTAACAAACAGAGACAATGTGTGTGAAGTCTACTAGTATCGGTGTAGAGTAGAAAGAAAATGAAAATATAATGTGAGATAAATGCTTTTCTTCAACCCGTCCTGCTCAAAAAACAAAACAAAACAAAACAGTTTAGCACGTACAAAAGGGCAGAAATGTATTCTTATTGTATTCACATAAAGATTACAACAGAAATATTTTATCAAATAACCAAAAATAAGCTATGAGGGGTCTGTAGATATTGGAGTGGAAGTGAGAAGCCACAATGAAATATCATAAACACTTTGAAGTAACTGTTTAGAATAGTGGTTCTCACTCTATGGGACCCTTTCAGAGGGGTCACATATGTTGCCTATCAAATATTTGCATTATGAGCCATAATTGTAGAAAATTACAGTTATGATGTAGCAAATAAAATAATTTTACAGTTGGAGGTAGCCACAACAAGGAGAAATATATTAAGGAGTCACAGTATTAGGAAGGTTGAAAAGTACTGCTCTAGAAGACTTTATGTTATAAGTTTTGCACACATTCAATAATATTATGATTCACTGTTATATACAAAATATCCTAAAGAGTACAATTCTGTTTTTTGTCAAAGGAGGGAGTAACACAAATTCCTACATATGATAGGTACACAGCAATCTGTCCTAATCTGGGAAGGTTCAAGAAAGACATAAACATTATTTGATATATTAATTGAGCCAGTAATAATAATAAAAAGGCTTGAAGAGTATGAGCTCAACTTTTCCTTTCCCTCTCTTCATCTTTTCCCCTTTTCTCCTTTTCTGCTTTTCATGGCAAGTAAAGATAATAATGTGGAAAACTTAAATAGAAACATTGAAAAAATTAACCTGTATGCCTGATATTTGAAAGTAATTTATATTAATATCTGACATCAGTAATTTATCATGTTATGAATTTATATTCATTGCCTGTAGATGTCTAAATTTCACACAGACATTGATATCATAGGAAACATAATAGTCTAATTTTTTTTCCTTTCTACACTTGATACTAAAAACTGAGCAAATTTAAGGAATGTGTTTTGGTAATAATAATTGCCACTCTAAATTATACAAGGCTAGTACCTAAAACTTGGAAATGTCATATTATAAGGAATAAGGAAGACTTAAAATTTTGAAGAAAAAGAAAGTTGAGATGATAAAACTACCCTGAATCATCAAGATGGAAATAGATTTAAGCACAAGTGGATATGGCAGAGGAGGATTTGATACCAAGAAAGGAAAATTCATTGTGAGCCATAATTATAATTTCTCTGTAACTGCAGTACTTCTTATAGTATCCTATCATTTCTTCTTACACTAATAACTAGATACACAATGCCAAAAGGATCTATAACTTTCATGTTTATTAAATTCAATGAACTTCACCATGATAATGGATATGTAATAAAAATGAAGCATAACTACTCTGTGTTTCACATATGAGGCCCAATGTTCAATTCTATTACTTTGAAAAATTAATGTTATAAAATTGATTTAGATGCTATGTATCTACCAGGGATTTGTGTGTAGGAAGCTTGGCCCCCTATTGTAGTGATATTAAAAGGTGATAGCACAGTAACAGGTAGAGAAAATGGGAAGTAACTGGATCATTAGGGATGCTGCTCCTTAGTAGGAATTAGTAGTATAATAGTGCCCCTGAATTAGTATTCTTGAAAGTTATTAAGAGAGCAAGGCTGATTCTTAACTCATTGTTTTACTTTTTTTTCTGTCTTACTGTGTGACTTCTCTGTTTTGCATATACTCCGTAATACCATCTACCACAAAGTGTACAAGGCAGAGGGTCCCCTTACAGGACCTAACAAAATGATAATTGGAGTTATGCTTCAAAAGTGCAAAGTAAGTTTTTCTACATACTCTTCTCAAACTTTTTACTAAAGCAATGGGAAATACACTAAATGCCAATAATGCATGACATTCACTCATAAGTTACTCAGAATAAATATTCAAAGTGAACTGTCTTAGTGTATATGTTTAGTGTGCTTTGTATTAGCGCCATAATTTAAAATTTGAGATGTTTTGAAAGGCTTCAGCTTTACCATCTATTCAAACAGCATCTAAATTTAGACACAAAATAGAAATATTAGCTGTTACTCAAGCAAACACAATCTAGATGTAAATTTTATCAGCATCTTTTTATTTTTTTAAAGGATTCTGTTATCTTTTCCTGGAAAGTAGCATCAGGCACAGAAAAAAATTCCCTCACTTTACTTCTCAGTAAAATTGCCATTTGTCCAATAATTAAGAGTAAGCCAATAGTATGGTTATAACTCTGAAATTCACTATTGAAATAGCTACAGTTATTCTTATGTTATATGAGTTTATCCTATATTTCTCTTGTGGCTCCTTTTAACATGTTAATGCACATCTCAACCTTAATTCTATTCTTTTCCTCAAGTCTCAAGTCTGCCTCTTTTGAAGCCTTTCAAGGGAAGCCACACATTCTTTGCAGTCACCTACACTCTTATTTCTAAAAGAAAAAAAAAAAAAAACCCTGCCAAACATTTCATCAATGTAGTGTGTGGTAAATACAAGAGAAGCAACTCTGTTTCATGAGTTTACTTTTCTAGGCAAGGGCAAGAGCTACCTAGTAAGGTGAAGTAGTTCTTAATAAATTATTAAAATAAATAAAATCATAACATACTTTTGAAATTCACAGTAAACTATTCAGCTTTCTCATGACCTATTGGATGATATCACATCATAACATATTGGAGGTAAAAATTCAGAGATTTTTTTCTATAATGCTGTCAAAAATTAACAAGCTGGTTTGACAGGTTCTAAAAAGATTCTCACTGTGTGTTAATGTAACTAATACTGTCATTAAAGTTTCTCCACTTTATTGATCAGCTTGTTGACATACTACAAGACAAATGCTTTTTATAGAAAAGTTCAGAAAGCACATCAATGCACATTTAATTATTAATTTTTTCCCTTGGACTATAGTTAATATAGTAGTAAAGTTGAATAAAGTTTTGATGATTGGGGCTTGATTCTTTTGCAAGTGTCATGAGCCAGCAAGACACCCAAAACAAATTTTGCTAATAAATCAAAATCATAGCAACATGACTGAAAGAACTACAAGTTCCATGAGTTCATGACATTGAAGAGATCAGGTTAGCTATCACTGAAATATATTTATTGACATGCTGAGTAACAACAGTAAAGTAGAAATGAGCGACAATATGAAGTCGGGAGTGTTTAATTGAAACACTAGAAAGAAGTAAGGATCTTAGACCAAGTTAATTAGAAAGGCTGATTTTCTAGAAGGCAAACATCTATTGGATATAAATACACACTCTTTCCTCACCTGTGATTTGAATTATATATATATATATATATATATATATATATATATATATATATATATGTGTGTGTGTGTGTGTGTGTGTGTGTGTGTGAGATGACTTACTCATACTTACTAATTTATTTCACAGTGAAATTTCAATGTAATCACAGTTCTTTGTGGAAATTTTTAGGAGTGCATACCCTCAATAGCAAAAGTATATTCCTAAGCCCCCAACCAATCCAGGTTTCATGGCAAAATGAATTTTAGAGAGAGAAAATAATTGCAGAATTATTTCAACCGCTTAATTACAACTGAGGTTCAACAGAAATCAGCAACCAAGTGATCAAATTAAGACTTTTAAGTATATCCACCAGGGATATCAGCAAGGAAACGTTCTATCTTATTGTATATTTTATTGCTTTTGGTACTGAGAATAATCACATGTATTGAGAATCTGGTATCCCATACACCTTTTTCCAACATAGCATTAACTTTCATTTGCCATTGCATAAATTATTCTTTCCTTTACTAAAGGATACTTCTTCAAGGGTATCATTATTACAATGGTGTGAAAAGGATACTGACATACTTTGGTCACTATACTTGTTGCAATTCAAATTGTAAACTATAATTTTCTCTTAAATATTATGTGTTTAGATTCAGAATTATTATGCTAGACTTTCCATGCCTAATTTAATGTTTTGGAATTCTCTGTGTTGTTGACAATCTGTAGGAGAGAGTAGAAAATACAATCTAGATAATATACTAAGGTGCTTGAAATTTAGAATTTATGAGAAAATGCTGTGGTAGCAATTACAGATAAATGGAGTATTAAGAAGTAAAGGAAGTAAAACTTGGATTTCTTTCATCTTTCTAAGTGAGAAGCAGTTGCAACTGTTGTCATGAACAAAGCTGAGATTCACTGATCCCTGAATACTTGCTTTATAACTGGATCTAGTTTATAAAGCACAGAATGACAAGGGCACATGAAGTTCTGAGAAAGGGGAAAATCTAAACTGATGGGTTGAGAATTATTAAATGCTTAGCAATAGTAAAGCAAAAATAAGCTCTCATGGAAAATATAGCAATCAATCATCCTTAAAAGAAAAGCAAAGAAAACCACCTTATAAGGTTGTATGACACAAAGCTCCTAGTTTTTTGAAGCAAATGTGATAAACAAGGAATGCAGCAAAGGTTGAACTTATTGACATTAAAACAATTAATGAAGATCTGTAATTGAAAATTTATATCTGAGATCAGGTGCAAAAAAGGAATCTGTAATATAAATTAACCTAAAACTTCTTTCTCCAAACTACCAAAGCTGGGAGAAAAATGAGAAAATTTTCCTAATAAATTTAAAGAAAAAGTCACAAAATATTTTTAACAAAGGAACAAAATAAAAAATAGGGCTACACAAACTGTAAATGCATAAGTAGAAAAACAATAACAATGATATGGTTTAAATATATTGGAAAGATACTAATTTGAGCTAGTTATTGCTAGAAAATATGAAATCTGTGAGAATATTATATAATAAAACTAAACAACCATATATACAGATAAAAGTGTGGGGGCTTAGTATCTCTGTAACTTTGTGAGAAAAAAAAAAGAGCCTTATAAACGTGAAAACCTGACAAAGAATTAAAGCTGTGCCACAGCACAAGAATTGCTGCCCTTTCTTCTATCCAGCTTAGATAAATGTCTTCATTGACTTCATTATAGATTGATATTTGCAAACCAGAATTCAGTACTATCTCTTAAGTCTTTATGGTAACCTTTATATTTCTCCAAAAGTATAAATGGTCTATAGTACTGTGGCATTATTGGCTTTCATTTTATGCCACATAATATATAGAATATCATTTTCAATATAATATTTCCTTAAAATGTCCATGGATATGCAGAGGAATACTGGTTCTACTCATTCTATAGAGGGAAAATTTCACGACTAGACAGCCCGCTACATACACACATATTCCTTTACTGTTGAACACCAAATTAAATGAAATGCCAATGAGCCATGTTTCAAGTATACTACGTACTATATGCACAATTTTTTCAATGATTCAGTCTTAATGACCAAACAGCCAATATATACAGGTTACAGACTTCTGATAAAAAGTCATACAGCTCAGTGAAATGTTTTATTTTTCTTTAATTCCTAGTTTTTTATTTTAGTTTTTGCTTTAGTTTTTTTCAGGAATTCAAAGTAAATGAATGCTCAGCTATGATCTTTTAAACAAGTAAAGCTTTCTACGTTTACAATATTTAGGAAGTATATATTACAGCCTATATAAGTATTGACCAAATAAGAACAAGGAGGGCATATTTGTTTGCAAAGGTTAAACAGTGAAAAGACTCCAAGAGAAGTAATGAGGTGAAACTGTACAAAGACATTTCCAAACAGCTTATACGTGTGTTTTGTGTAAAACAGTCTCTAAGAAGTCATAAAATCCTCATTACTTAGTCATTTAAAAATCAGAGCATAGAAAGACTGATTTAAAATGCTTAATTATGCCTCTGACTTTTTTCCTGCACAATTATCTCAGAGAAGTCTAGTGTTACAGAATTCTTAGAATTGAAAAGGAAGCAAATTCAGTTCACAATGTGCATCATGAAGCTTACTGAAGGTTCTATTAGAATATATTTTCAAAAATGTTTTAGTCATTAAAGATCCTTCAGATTTTTGTAATTACAAAATAGACTGGAGTCAGGGATGGAGCTCAGTGGCAGTTTAAGTCTCAGAACACTCACCCTGAAATTGAAACAGTTAATATTGTTGCATAGTTAGTTGTTTTCATACTTTGTTTTGCATCAGTGTGCCTTGAGGAGTGTTGAACAAGGAAAATGACAGTTCAAACTCTTTCAAACTATGTTAATTTTAAATATTTTTGGCTAATAAAACAGTTTTGCATGATTTTGACATACAACTCTTCTTTGCTTGTTTGTTTACAGTGGCAGCACAGATGTGCCCACTTAATCACTAAATGACTCAGGTTGACCAGATTTATCAGTGTATTTTTTGAAGTAGCAATAAATCACTTTACTCATGGCTCAATCAATTTTTGCCCATTTATTATGCCATTTTATCACCTACTTAATTTTCTAAATCAATATTTATCTATAAAACACTTGTCCTCTTTGACTACAGTGTCACCATATAATGCAGCAAATTTTGATCCCTGTAGGGCAAGGACAAAGCCAGAATCAGGAAGTAGATACAGAGCCCCACAAATGGCAGAGATATCCTTTAGGGATGAGTTGGAGAAGACTATAAATCAAAATGATCATAATTTTAGTTTCAGAGAAAGATCAAGTTATAGTCTTTCACTCCATAGTTGTATCATTTCTAAAAACTTAACAGGAGAAAAACTGTGTTATTTGGTAATAGAATTTATTTATTTATGTATTTGATTTGTTTGTTTGTTTGTTTGTTGTGACAAAAGTATTCATGTGTAACCCTGGATATCCTGAAACTCACTCTGTACACCAGGTTGACCTCAAACTCAGAGATCTGTTTGCCTCTGCCCCCTGAGTGCTGGGACAAAAGGCAGGAGTCACTTCACCTGGCTCTGATAATAGAATTTATATGCTAGAGCTAGATTCATCTCTGTGATCCATGACTGCTTTATGACTCATTTGATTTTTCTTTTATGCAAAACCTCTTCTCTTCTATAATAATCTACTTATTTGAGCTATTTACTATCATATTTCAATAGCTCTGAATTTGTAAGTTGAGGACAAACTTTCTACAAATGCTTCACCTCTCCTTATTTTTTCTTTTTTGTGGTTTTTTTGAGACAGGGTTTCTCTGTGTAGCCCTGGCTGTCCTGGAACTTGCTCCGTAGACCAGATTGGCCTCAAACTCAGAAATCCACCTGCTTCTGCCTCCAAAGTGCTGGGATTACAGGCATGTGCCACCACTGCCTGGCTCCTATCCTTATTTTTAAGCAATAATAAGCAATGTCTAGTACCCTTGTATAATGCTGACTGATTGCATTAAGTGTTAATTACAAGACTAGCCATATACCTGCCACTGATTCTTAACCTACACTTTTCAATCTTTTTCAGACTTTTAATTAATTTTATAATTTATTTTTATGTATATGAGCATTTGTCTATGCACTGTGTGTGGCCAGGTTGGGCCAGAAGAGAGTATTGGATCTCCTGAATTGGAGTTACAAATGGTTGGTTATAAGCTGCCCTTGAGAACTAGAACCCTTACCAACATCCTCTAAAAGAATAGCAGGTATTTTTATCTGTTTAGCATACTGTCCAGACTCACTTAATTTTAGTATACAAATGAATGGGCCCCTGAGTGTAGACTCAGGTTCAGTAAATCTATATTATTAACAAACTCTGGATGATACTAATCATATTATAAGCATTAAAGTTCTAACACAAACTAGGCAAGCACCTTGGGAAATCTAATGGAAGCCATGTCTCGGTAATACCATCCAACAACAGTCTGAAATCTAACATGGTTCACTGTAGTCACAGACTTGTAGGACTTTGAATTTTTTCAAGAAAAGCTATAGAATCTAAAATGACCCAACATAAAGTCAATAAAGTTAATATGGATTAATTCTATAAGAATTAAACCAATAGTGTCAGTGTCAGAAAGAAAAAAAATACTGAGGATATTTTATTTTGCATGGATGAACAGTTTCTCACCATGATTGACAATTTACCACTAATGAAGGGATTTCAGATTCTTATATGAGAAAAAAAGGTTGATTGATCTTAAGGACAATAAATACTTGTTTAAAATCTATATATCTCATTACATTATACTTTGAGACTAAAATGACATACTATCTTGCCACTCTCAGAACTGTACTTTGGCAATTATCTACCATAACATCCACTAAGAAAACATCTCCAAAGTCTACTTAAGACACCAGTAGAGAAGGGCAAAAGACTTCTCAAGCAAATGGTGGAAACTAGGAGTACCACCTCTTATTCTTGGTACCCCAAAACAGTTCCTGGACACTTCTGAGTATAGAGTAAAAGGAATTAGATATACAGAGAAGAATTTGATTCAAGAACAAACCACACACACACACACACACACACACACACACATGCATGCATATGAGAACACACATACTTTTATGTGGATTTACAATTATTTTTATTCAAATGGTCATTTGCGCTGCATTGAATGTTTATTGGCATCATTTCACAATAAATGACATTTAAGAAGCTGTTGTTAACTTTCTAATTTTGTTTTTGGACTAGCACGTTTCATATAAAATGACCTGTATTTCAATCAGTAATCACAGCAGAGGAAAATAAGGTATCTATTATCTTTTTTTTTATAACAGTAAAACTCTACTCTTCTCCTCTACTCCTCGAGAGAAATACTTGTTTATTCTAGGCTAATTGCAGGCTCATTACCCTGTTCATTTTCCAAAGCTTCTTCTCAGACCACCAGTCTAGCATTTAACTTTCATCTCTATTTTCATCTTTGTGTATTACAGGGCACATGCCATTTGTCTTGGGGAAAATCAGAAGCATGTAGATTATGCCAAAAATTTTAGTATCATCATTTTCTATAATATATGCAGCCAAACTGAAATAGGTCTGCTGTATTTCCTGATTGCCTCAATTTAAGGTAATTGGGGTTGCACTGTGATTCACAAGTTGCTGAAAACTAATCAATATACGGCTTAGTTTAAAACAAAAATGTAAAACAAAGCCATTTATGATAAATAAGTGAAATGAAAAGACTAAGATTTCTACTGCATCATATTACTTCAATTTAAAAGATCCTTTGCGATTGATTTGCAGGTGGTAATGACTTGCAAATTAAGTTGTCAAAAACTGCTGTTATGACCCAGTGACCAAGCTTTTGCAGAGATTACAATGAACAATGTGCAGCTTGAGGCCTCAGACTTCATTACATATGTCCAGGATGAGGAGACATTTACACCCTGTCCAAAGAACAGCACTAATGAATACTGTCAGTCCACCACTTAGTTGTTAGAGAATAAGAGGTTAGCTTCGCTGCCTCAACACTAATTGACTGGTTGGAAGTGTTTGGCCAGGGGATTAGATCTTTCCTTTGCAGTGGCTCTTCAGTAGAACAGATTACTTCCTTTTAACACCAACTAGTTAATACTACACGATTAGAATGCAGCTCACTTTTTTACAGTTTAATTTCCCTCAAATCTTGTACTCTGGGATTAACGAATTGACTTTCAATGTCACATATGGGAGTAATTCAGTCACATTTGTATAATAAAATTCAATTAAGTCAATAATATCCAAACAACATTAAAAGGAATTATTTAGGGGCTGGAGGGATTGCTCTGCAGTTAAGAGCTTGTACAGTTCTTGCACAGGACACAAGTTCAGTTCTCAGCATACAAAACTGCCTCTAACTTCAGCTCCAGGGAATCAATGCCTTCTTGTTGCAACAGAGACTGTGTGCTTGCACACACTTGCACATACACACACACACACACACACACACACACACACACAAACACACACACACATTGAAAAATAAGAGATATTTCAGTCTAGAACAATGCAATTACTGTAAAAGTGTGAGTAGTTTTTATACAGACACTCTCCCATCCTCTTTTATTCCCTTTCAATGGGTTGTTTTATTTATCTACATTTCAACTGTTATCCCCCTTCCCTCTTTCCCCTCCACAAACCACCTATTCCCTCCCCCTTTCCCCTGCCTCTCTCAAGATTCTCCCCAACCTGCCTACCCACTCCCACCTCCCCGACCTGGCATTCTCCTACACTGGGGCTTCTAGCTTTCACAGGACCTTTCCTCCCATAGATGACAGACAAGGCCATCTTCTGCTACATATGGGGCTGGAGACTTGGGTCCCTCTATGTGTATTCTTTGGTTGGTGGTTTAGTTCCTGGGAGTACTGGGGATTTTGTTGGTTGATATTGTTGTTTTTCCTACAGGATGGAAAATCCCTTTAGCTCCTTCAGTCCTTGTCTTAACTCCTCAATTGGGATGCCCTTCCTCAATCTGATGTTTGGCTGCCTGTATCCACGTCTGTATTGTTCAGGCTCTGGCATAGTCTCTCAGGAGAGAGCTATATCAGGCCCCTGTCAGCACGCTTCTTAGAATCAGCAATAGTGTCTGGGTTTGGTGTTTGCAGATGAGATGGATCCCTAGACAGGGCAGTCTCTGGATGGCCTTTCCTTCTGTCTATGCTCCACTCTTCTTCCACACATTCATTTCCTTTTGACAGGAGAAATTCTGGCTTAATATTTCTGCGGTGGATGGATGGTCTCATTCCTCAACTGGGGTCCATATCCATCCACTGTATATGATCTCTACAGGTTCTATCTCCCCTTTTTGTTGGGTATTTCAGGTAGTGTTCTACCTCTTTGGTCCTTGGAACCTCTCGGGGCCCTGGCATCTTAGACTTTCTAGTGGCTACCCACAGTTCCCTCTCCCTTACTGCTGCACACCACCTTTCTAATTCCTGACTCTCTGCACTTCTTCCCTGTCTCCTTCTGTATCTGAACAACCCTCCCTTTTTCCTCCCTCTCAACTTTCCCTCCCAGATCCCTCTCTCCCTTTACTTCTCAAGATTATTTTCTTCCCCGTTCTAAGTAGGACTATAGCATCCACACTTTAGTGTAGTCTTCCATCTTCTTGGATTTCATATAGTCTGTGAAACCCAATGTTCAACATGGGTATACCAAGCTTTTTTTTTTTTTATTTTTTTTTGGCTAAAATCCACTTAACAATGAGTGTGTTCTTTTGTGATTGGGTTACCTCACTCAGGATATTTTCAAATCCCAAACATTTGACTGTGAATTTCATGAAGTCATTGTTTTTAATAGCTGAGTATTATTGTGTAACTATATCATATTTTCTGTATCCATTCATTCCACTGATGAGGGACATCTGAGCACTTTTCAGCTTCTGTCTATTATAAATCAGGCTGCTTTGAACAGAGTGGAGCATGTGTCCTTGTTACATGTTGGAACATCTTTTGGGCATACACGCAGGAGTGGTATAGCAGAGTCCTCAGGTAGAACTATTTCCCATTTTCTGAGGCACCACCAGAATGATTTCCAGAGTGCTTGTATGAGCTTGCAATCCCACCTCCTCTTTCTCCTCTTTCTCACCATCATCCACATTCACATGAGTTTTTGATCTTAGCCATTCTGACTGGTATGAGGTAGAGTCACAGGATTGTTTTGATCAGCATTTCCCTGAGGATTAAGGGTGTTGACATATGAGATTACTCACTTGAGAATTCTCTGTATCCTATTTTTAATAGGTTTATTTGGTTCTCTGGAGTCTAACTTCTTGAATTCATTATATATTTTAGATGTTAGGCCTCTATTGAATGTAAGGTTGGTAAAGATCTTTTCCCAATCTGTAAGTTGTTGGTTTTTCTTATTGACCATGTTCTTTGCCTTACAGAAGCTTTTCAATTTTATGAGGTCCCATTTGTTTATTGTTGATCTTAGAGCATAAGCTATTGGTATTCCCTTCAGGAAATTTTCCCCTGTGCCCATGTGTTTGAGGCTCTTCCTCATTTTCTCTTTCATTAGATTCAGCATATCTGGTTTTATGTAGAGGTCCTTGATCCACTTGGACTTGAGTTTGCATAAAGAGATAACAAAGGACACATTTTTAATCTTATCCATTCTAACTGGTGTAAGGTGAAATCACAGGGTTGTTTTGATTTGCATTTCCCTAATGACTAATGAAGTTGAGCATTTTTTAAGATGCTTCTGTGTCATTCAAAGTTCTTCAGGTGAGAATTCTTTGTTTAACTCTGTTCCCCATTTTTTAATAGGGTTGTTTCGTTTTCTGGAGTCTAACTTCTTGAGTTCTTTATATATATTGGATATTAGCCCTCTATCTGATATAGGATTGGTGAAGACCTTTTCCCAATTTGTTGGTTGCCTATTTGTCCTTTTGATGGTGTCCTTTGCCGTACAGAAACTTTGTAATTTTATGAGGTCCCATTTGTCAATTTTTAATCTTAGAGCATATGCTATTGGTGTTCTGTTCAGGAACTTTCCCCCTGTACCAATGTCCTCAAGGGTCTTCCCCAGTTTCTTTTCTATTACCTTCAGAGTGTCTGGCTTTATGTGGAGGTCCTTGATCCATTTGGAGTTGAGCTTAGTACAAGGAGACGAGGATGGATCTATTTGCATTCTTCTGTATGCTGACCTCCAGTTGAACCAGCACCATTTGTTGAGAAGGCTATCTTTTTTCCATTGGATGTTATCAGCCCCTTTGTTGAGGATCAAGTGGCCATAGGTGTGTGGGTTCATTTCTGGATCTTCAATCCTGTTCCATTGATCTGCCTGCCTGTCACTGTACCAATACCATGCAGTTTTTAACACTATTGCTCTGTAGTATTGCTTGAGGTCAGGGATACTGATTCCTCCAGAATTTCTTTTGTTGCTGAGAATAGTTTTAGCTATCCTGGGTTTTTTGTTATTCCAGATGAATTTGTTAATTGCTTTTTCTAACTCTGTGAAGAATTGAGTTGGGATTTTGATGGGTATTGCATTGAATCTGTATATTGCTTTTGGCAAAATGGCCATTTTAACTATATTGATTCTGGCGATCCATGAGAATGGAAGGTTTTCCCATTTTTTGAGGTCTTCTTCCATTTCCTTCAGAGTCTTGAAGTTCTTGTCGTAAAGTTCTTTCACATGTTTGGTAAGAGTCACCCCAAGATACTTTATACTGTTTGTGGCTATTGTGAAGGGGGTCATTTCCCTAATTTCTTTCTCAGCCTGCTTATCCTTTGAGTATAGGAAGGCCACTCATTTGCTTGAGTTGATTTTATAACCTGCCACTTTGCTGAAGTTGTTTATCAGCTGTAGGAGTTCTCTAGTGGAGTTTATTGGGTCACTTAGGTAGACTATCATGTCATCTGCAAATAATGATAGTTTGACTTCTTTCTTTCCAATTTGTATCCCTTTGACCTCCTTATGTTGTCGAATTGCCCGAGCTAGTACCTCAAGTACAATATTGAAAAGATAAGGAGAGAGGGGGCAGCCCTGTCTAGTCCCTGATTTTAGTGGGATTGCTTCAAGTTTCTCTCCATTTAGTTTGATGCTGGCTACCGGTTTGCTGTATATTGCTTTTACTATGTTTAGGTATGGGCCTTGAATTCCAGTTCTTTCCAAGACTTTAAGCATGAAAGGATGCTGAATTTTGTCAAATGCTTTTTCAGCATCCAATGAAATGACCATGTGGTTTTTTTCTTTGAGTTTGCTTATGTAGTGGATTGCATTGATGGATTTCCGTATATTAAACCAACCCTGCATTCCCGGGATAAAGCCTACTTGATCATGGTGGATGATCGTTTTGATGTGTTCTTGGATTCGGTTGGCAAGAATTTTATTGAGTATTTTTGCATCGATGTTCATAAGGGAAATTGGTCTGAAGTTCTCTTTCTTTGTTGGATCTTTGTGTGGCTTTGGTATCAGCGTAATTGTGGCTTCGTAGAAGGAATTGGGTAGTGTTCCTTCTATTTCTATTTTGTGGAATAGTTTGAAGAGTATTGGTGTTAACTCTTCTTTGAAGGTCTGAAAGAATTCTGCATTGAAACCATCTGGTCCTGTGCTTTTTTTGGTTGGAAGACTTTCTATGACTCCTTCTATTTCTTTAGGCGTTATGGGACTGTTTAGATGATCTATTTGGTCCTGATTTAATTTTGGTATTTGGTATCTGTCAAGGAAATTGTCCATTTCCTCCAGATTCTCCAGTTGTGTTGAGTACAGGCTCTTGTAGTAGGATGTGATGATTTTTTTGATTTCCTCAGTTTCCGTTGTTATATCTCCCTTTTCATTTCTAAGTTTGTTAATTTGGATACTTTCTCTGTGCCCTTTGTTCAGTCTGGCTAAGGGTTTATCTATCTTGTTGATTTTCTCAAAGAACCAGCTCCTGGTTTTGTTGATTCTTTGTATGGTTCTCTTTGTTTCTACTTGATTGATTTCAGCCCTGAGTTTGATGATTTCCTGCCTTCTACTCCTCCTGGGTGAATTGGCTTCTTTTTGTTCCAGGACTTTCAGGTGTGTCATTAAGCTGCTAGTGTATGCTCTCTCCATTTTCTTTTTGGAGGCACTCAGGGCTATGAGTTTACCTCTTAGCACTGCTTTCATTGTGTCCCAAAGATTTGGGTATGTTGTGCCTTGATTTTCATTAAATTCTAAAAAGTCTCTGATTTCTTTATTTCTTCTTTGGTCAAGGTGTCATTGAGTAGAGTATTATTCAGCCTCCATGTGTATGTGGGCTTTCTGTTGTTTTTGTTGCTATTGAAAATCACTCTTACACCATAGTGATCTGATAGGAGGCATGGGATTAGTTCAATCATCTTATATTTGTTGAGGTCTGCCTTGTGTCCAATTATATGGTCGATTTTGGAGAAGGTACCATGAGGTGCTGAGAAAAAGGTATATTCTTTTGCTTTAGGGTGAAATGTTCTATAAATATCAGTCAAATCCAATTGGTCCAAAGCTTCAATTAGCTTTACTGTGTCTCTGTTTAGTTTCTGTTTTCCCGATCGGTCCATTGAGGAAAGTGGAGTGTTGAAGTCCCCCACAATTATTGTGTTAGGTGCAATGTGTGCTTTGAGCTTTAGTAAAGTTTCTTTTACGAATGAGGGTGCCTTTGCATTTGGCGCATAGATGTTCAGAATTGAAAGTTCTTCTTGGTGGATTTTTCCTTTGACCAGCAAGAAGTGTCCTTCTGTGTCTTTTTTGATGACTTTAGGTTGAAAGTCAATTTTATCTGATATTAGAATGGCTACTCATGCTCGTTTCCTGTGACCATTGGCTTGTAAGATTGTCTTCCAGCCTTTTACTCTAAGGTAGCTTTTATCTTTGACACTGAGGTGTGTCTCCTGTATACAGCAAATTGTAGGGTCCTGTTTCCTTATCCAGTCTGTTAGTCTATGTCTTTTTATTGGGGAGTTGAGACCATTGATGTTAAGAGATATTAGGGAATAGTGATTATTACTTCCTGTCATTTTTGATGTTCTTTTTATATTTGAGTGGTTATCTTCTTTTGGGTTTGATGAAGGAAGGTAACTATCTTGCTTTTTCCAGGGTGTAGTTTCCCTCCTTGTATTGGAGTTTTCCTCCTATTATTCTTTGTAGAGCTGGGTTTGTGGAAAGATATTGTGTAAATTTGGTTTTGTCATGGAATATCTTGGTTTCTCCATCTATGGTGAATGAGAGTTTTGCTGGGTATAGTAGTCTTGGCTGACATTTGTGTTCTCTTAGAATCTGCATGAGATCTGCCCAGGATCTTCTAGCTTTCATGGTCTCTGGTGAGAAGTCTGGTGTGATTCTGATAGGTCTTCCTTTACATGTTACTTGGCCTTTCTCTCTTACTGCCTTTAATATTCTTTTTTTGTTTAGTGCATTTGGGGTTTTGATTATTATGTGACGGGAGGTATTTCTGCTCAGGTCCAGTCTGTTTGGAGTTCTGTAGGCTTCTTGTATATTCATAGGCATCTTTCTCTTTAAGTTAGGAAAGTTTTCTTCCATAATTTTGTTGAAGGTATTTGCTGGCCCTTTCTGTTGTAAATCTTCACTCTCATCTATACCTATAATTCTTAGGTTTGGTCTTCTCATTGTATCCTGGATTTCCTGGATGTTCTGGGATACAAGCTTTTTGCATTTTGTATTTTCTTTGACAGTTGAGTCAATGGTTTCTATGGTATCTTCGGCATCTGAGATTCTTTCTTCCATCTCTTGTATTCTGTTGTTTATATTTGCATCTATGGCCCCTGATTTCTTCTCTATGTTTTCTATCTCCAAAGTTGTCTCCCTTTGTGATTTCTTAGTTGTTTCTACTTCTGTTTTTAGGTCCAGGATGGTTTCGCTCAGTTTCATCATTTTTTTGTCTGTGTTTTCCTGTAATTCTTTAAGAGATTTTTGTGTTTCCTCTTTCATGACTTCTGCCTGTTGACTCAAGTTCTCCTGCATTTCTTTAAGTTTTTTTTTTTTTTTTTGTCTTTCTTCTTTATTGGCTTCTATCTCTTGGGCCTTATTCTCCTGCATTTCTTTAAGTGTTTTTTGTGTTTCCATTATACGGGTTTCTAGCTTATTCATGTTCCTCTGCATTTCTTTAAGAGATTCATTCATGTCCTTTTTGTGTTCTTCTAGCAGCATCATGAACTGTGATTTTAAATCCAAATCTTGTTTCTCTGGTGTGTTGGCATAACCAGGACTTGCTGATGTTGGAGAGTTTGGTTCAGATGCTGCCATATTGCCTAGATTTCTGTTAGTAGCGTTCCTGTGTTTGCCCTTTGCCATCTTGTTCTCTGGAGCTAATTGGTCTTGGCTCTGGCTGGTGTTTCAGCCTCCTGAGAGGCTCTAGGGCTATTTCTGCACCACTGGAGGGCAGGGTTTTCCCTGTTGCAGATTGCTAATGTGCTTTCCTCCTCTTGGGTGCCCTTGCAGCCCTAGTGTTCTTTGCCCCAGATTGTGTCTGTGAGCCAGAAGGTGCCCGTTTGCTCCTTCAGGGAGTGTTGAGGCTGTATGCTCTAGGGTCCTTTTCTGCGTGCTGATCTCTCTGCTGGGCAGCGGAACTCCCAACCGGGTTGGTGCACACAAGGCTAGCCTAGCTGCTCAGGCCCTGAGTCTAGGCAAAAGCCTGGCAGGCCAATGTCTGAGCAAAGTTCCCCTCAGCTGTGAGTGTTAATTGGGTCTGTCAGGTGGCTAGGATGGTGGCGTGTGCACACTCCCTGAGAGTGCTGGGAGAGTCTGCTGGGCTAACAACCTCCTGGCCGGGTCAGCACACAGATGGCCCACAGAGCAGTCCAGGGCCTGGGGGCAGTCCAGGGCCTGACCGTCTGAGACCCCTGCTATGTCTGCCTCAGGCTATGCCTGTTAGCTGGTTTGGTTTGGTTTTGTCTGCTGGGTCCCTCTGGCTTCCCGTAGGCAAAATGGTGGTGGTGCACGCTGGCCCGGGCAAACAAGCTCCTGGCTGGGTCGGCACACAGATGGCCCACCGAGCAACCCAGGACCTGGGGGCAGTCCAGGGCCTGACCGTCTTAGACCCCTGTTATGTCCACCTCGGGCTATGCCTGTTAGCCGGTTTGGTTTTGCCTGCTAGGTCTCTCTGGCTTCCCTTAGGTAAAATGGCAGTGGTGCGAGTGCGCCGGCGGGGGGAGGGGGGGAACCTCCTGGCCGGGTTTGCACCCAGGTGGCCCCCCGATCAGCCCAGGGCCTGGGTGCAGGCCAAAGCCCATCAGGCTTAGACCACTGTGAAGTTGATCTCGGGTTATATTTGCGTACCTCAGTCTGATTTCTCTGGCGACCGAGAACCAATATGGAGGCCTCGTATCTGACTGGCAGGAGGCAGAGTTCTGGTGTGGCTTCTGTGTGATGAATGGCGCCATATATCCTCTGCTGCTCGCAGCCTGGCTGGCCAGCGATGGCCAGTGGTCGTGGGTGCAGGGTCTGCCTGGACCCTGTCTGCTTGGTTCTACTACTGATGGCCCTTCCTCTGGACCAGCCACTGCTGCTGCTGCTGCTGCGGCCGCTGCTGCAGCTCTTCTGTCTCAACTGATTTCTTTATAGAGTTAGAAAGAGCAATTCTCAAATTCATCTGGAATAACAAAAAAGCAGGATAGCTAAAACTTTTCTCAACAGTGAAAGAACTTCCAGGGCAATCAGTATTCCAGACCTCAAGCAGTACTACAGAGCAATAGTGCTAAAAAATAATAATAATAAACCAACTGCATGGTATTGGTACAGGGACAGGCAAGTGGACCAATGGAATAGGATTGAAGACCATGAAATGAGCCCACACACCTATGGTCCCTTGAACTTCAACAAAGGAGCCAAAAACATATAGTGGTAAAAAGATAGCATTTTCAACAAATGGTGCTAGTTCAACTGGAGGTCAGCATGCCGAAGAATGCAAATTGATCCATTCTTATCTCCTTGTACTAAGCTCAACTCCAAGTGTATCAAGGACCCCCACATAAAACCAGACACACTGAAACTAATAGAAAAGAAACTGTGGAAGAACCTGGAGCACATGAGTATAGGGAAAAGTTCCTGAACAGAACACCCATAGCTTATGCTCTAAGATTAAGCATTGACAAATAGTATCTCATAATTACAAAGTTTCTGGAAGGCAAAGGATACAGGCAATAGGACAAAAAGGCAAACAACAAATTGGGAAAAGATCTTTACCAACCCTACATCCAACAGAGGGCTAATTTGCAATATCTACAAAGAATCCAAGAAGTTAGACTCTAGGGGGACAAGTAACCCTAATAAAAAATGGGGTACAGAGCTAAACAAAGAATTTTCACCTGAGGAATACTGAATGGCTGAGAAATATTCAACATCCTTAGTTATCAGGGAAATGCAAATCAAAACAACCCTGAGATTTCAACTCACACCAGTCAGAGTGGCTAAGAACAAGAACTCAGGAGTCAGCAGGTGCTGGTGAGGATGTGCAGAAAGAGCAACACTCCTCAACTGCTGGTGGTATTGCAAGCTGGTACAACCACTTTGGAAATCAGTCTGGTGGTTCCTCAGAAAACTTGGCATTTATACTACCAGAGAACCCTGTTATACCATTCCTGAGGTTCCCATATTCCCAGAGGTTTACCCAGCATGTATAAGGACACATGTTCCATGATATTCATATCAGCCCTATTTATAATAGCCAGAAGCTGGAAAGAACACTGATATCCCTCAATGGAGGAATGGATACAAAAAAATGTTATATTTATACAATGGAGTACTAGTCAGCCATTAAAAACAATGAATTCATGAAATTCTTAAGCAAATGGGTGGAACTGGAAAATATCATCCTAAGTGAGGTAACCCAATCACAAAAGAACACACATGTTATACACTCACTAATAAGTGGATATTAGCCCAGCAGTTTTGAATACCCAAGACCTAATTCACATATCAAATGATGATCAAGAAGAAGGAAGAACAAAGAATGGATATTCTTGTCCTTCTCAGAAGGGGAAACAAAATACCCACAGAAGAATATACAGAGACAAAGTACTGAGCAGAGTCTGAGGGAAAGATCATCCAGAGACTACCCCACATAGCGATCCATCCCATATACAGTTACAATACCCAGACACAATTATAGATGCCCACAAGTACTTGCATACTGGAGTAAGAAAATGTCTATTTCTAATTTATTTTTCCAATAGTAAAGATACTGACTAGTGTTTCCCTGTTCAATAAAATCTCTAAATCAAGAGGAAATTATTGCATTCCAGCCCCATAATGTATCAACTCTTTCTTTTGGTTTACACATTACTTATTGGTCACAGATTTATTCCACATCTAGTAATATCTACTTGGTGAATTGGTAGATTTTATCCAATGATACAGATATGCAAATGCCAGTATCTTTACTTAAAATTAAGCTATCCAAATATGGCTTAACACACAGCTAATTGTAGTTTGAAAGAATTAATTAGAATGCCAAGGTCATTGTAGGTATGCTAGTTTCTAAGAGGGAATGAACAATATATCTGGCCAGTAGTGGGAAACTACTGGAAATTTATACTTAATTTTAATCTTAACGTATGGGTAAACTTGAATATATGAGATTCATTCCATTGATTATTTTAGGTTTCTAAGTAAAAATAATGATAATAATGATGCAGCACCATAGTGACAGCAGGATTTTAGTTTGAGGTATAAACAGGTAGGAATCCTGACTTTACAACTAACATTTTTGCATGGTATTAGACAAGCTTTTAAAACTTTTGAATCTCTGTACTCTGAAATATAAAAGAAGAATATGAGGGATGTATGCCCATAGAATAATGGATTAATTGTTATAATGTGTAAAGAGCATGTCCCATATGCAAGGTATATGAAATATGCTTCATAAAGTATAAATTACCATTACTAAATATGCATGTAGTAAATTTCTAAAAACTTCGTGGAATGGAGCAAACCAGTGATTTTTCTAAAAAGTTTAAAATAGAAGTATTTAGTGATATATGAGTATATATAAAGATAATTTCTTGGAGACAGTTAATACTATATGTATTTTGAAGGATAACAGCAGTAGGCTCTTCCTTAGAACTTCTGACCTATCCAGCCACAGAACCAAGTTCCTTTTTGTGCAACCTACCTCAAATCCAATCAGAACGTGATTGATTACTTCTATAATATGTGTGCCAACATTTTAACAGTCGGTGTATCTTTTCAAGCCAGTTATTATTATAGCTTCCAAACTTCAGAGTTCATAGATATGACTGCTGATTACTTTTGTATCCCACAGTGTTTATACATGTAAAATTCTCTATAATCAAATATCTGTTCCCTATATGGTGTATAGTAAAGCATGCAGAGTATTGGCATCAAGTTCTAGAGGGTAGCCAAAAGCAATGGCAATATTCTGTACTGTATGTGTGTGTCTATCAGACCCCCACTAACAGTTCAAATGGCTATAATCTATAACCTAGTCCTGAGCTTTTTGTTTGATCAGGCCTTACAAATATAATTTTGTTAAAGGAAAAAAGTATTTGCTTTCTCGATAATTACCTTTATACTCATAGACAAATTCATCTTTTAACCCTCATCAGATAAGCTTGCTTGCTATAGATGATAATAAAATGGAGGCTCTGAATTGGACAATGTTAAGAGAATAAGACAATGGAGTATTCAGAACTAATATGCCACATCTTCTTCCTGGAACGCTCAGGTGTCATCACCAAAGAAGGAATGGTCCACATCACAGTCTGTCTCTGAGGAAAGTCAGGCAGAAACTCAAGGCATCGGGCATAGAAGAATAGTACATACTGCACTACTCCTTATGGCTTGCCCAGGCAGACCTTTTACATATCCCAACACCTGCATGGCCTCAGTGATATGGGACCTCCCACATCAATCACTAATAAACACACAGACTTTATTATAAAGGCTAGTACAATGGAGGCAATTTCTCAGTTGATATTTCCATCTCAAGATATGTCTATATTTGTGTCAAATTGACAAAAATAATCCAACAGTAGCTGAGGAAGTACTGTCAATTGATGGGTTCTGGGGGAGTGAGAAACTGCTTTGTTTAGGAATGTGTTGGGGAATGGGTTTGTGCATTGTGTATTTGGATGCTGATTTTTTCTTTCCTTTTTCATTAATTTATTTGTTTGCTTTAACCCAATAGCTGCCTCCTCATTCCCTCCATACCCATTCACTCCCCCTCTGAGAGTGGGAGCCCCATATGTGTCACCCCATCCTAGCACATTAAGGACTATACCCAGACATCTGCTTGCAATCTAGACATAGTCAAGCATCTCTAATCTCAATGTAATGTAAAAATTGTGTTCCATTCACCTATAATTGGTTCATAAAAAAGGGGATTAGCCAGTTAACTGGGTAGAAGAAATAGGGTAAGACTTCCAATCCAAGTCAGGAGTCACAAAGGAAACAAAAGAATAGATAAGGACTAGGAGAAGAAGAAGGCATGGAGTAACCATGTGGAGAGAATAGGAGTATTTGCCATGAGATTGTAATGAGAAAGCAGCCCTGAGGACACCATGGTCCAGAGAGAACCAGGGAAAGACCAAATGACAGGTAACAGGACATTTGACTGGATTTTAGCAACCCAGTAAGGTTAAAATAGATCAGAATCTGCCCAGCTATTAGTGCTCACAGTTTGTTAATAAAATGTCCAGGAATCTATGTCTTCACTCAGTATTTAACATGAGCTACATTGTGTGTAGAAATGCTCTGTTGTTATTTGGGAGCAAAATGAACATAAGAAAATCTGCCAAAATTACTTTTAGATGGATGTATTTTCTTGATACTATCCATGCTCCAGTAGAAGGCCCTGTGCCCACACACATATTGGCAGCACCGAATAACCTCAGTGAGTTTAAATATAGCACACATGAAATTGGAAGAGAAGATGACAGAGGAACACAAGGGCAGATTTGATCCAAATACATTATATGTGCATGTGAAATTATCAAATAATAAAAATAAGTACATGTATATATGTTAAAATTTTATTAAGGTTTATAAGGCTCATTTGTAGGGGTTTGGGATATTAGGTTAGAGGATTTTGATTCTATTAAAATGTATTTAAATGATTCATATATGAATTTAAATCTATTATATTTTCCTCACTTCTCTGAAGTAAAATAAATATCATTTGGGGGACAGTAAGGTGGCACAATGAGCAAAGGTACTTTTTTAACTGACTGAGTTCAACCCCTAGATAGTCATGGTTTAAGAAAAGAATAGGCCCACACAAATTGTCCTACTATTTCCCTATGCATACCATGGCATCTTCATACCCTGCGCATACATTCACACATATCCACACATCAAGAGACAAGTGAGAGATTAAACAAATGTAATTTTAACAAGAGATACAACTCAGAAAGTGAGAAAATAACTTATTTCAAATATATAATAATATTGACAAGTAATATTACAGATTATTATGATATTTTATGATTATAACTATAATAAAATTAAGCAGCAGCCACATTTTGACATTTGCCTTTCAACATACTCTACAAAACACTTGTAAACTATGCCCAATTTTATGGTATCTTGCTTGACAGAAGAATTTCTTGATCTGCTTAATATGGAAAGGTTAACACATGATAATTCCTTTCCAAGCACTTAAGGCATCAACACAACACTCATTTGATTCTTCAAGCACCATTAAATTAAACCTCTAACAGCACTATAAAGTGTTAGTAGCACATGTAATTATAAGTCTTTGGTGTTTATCAGTAGGACACTATTTCCAAATGGCCAGCTACCCAGGTGATGGCTCCAATATCCCATCTAATCAAAGCAGGTAATTGCTAAAGTGATATATGGCTAAGTATGTCACTATCAACATTGCTTACACTGGAAATAGCAAGCTAAAGATTCTAAGAAGTATTCAACACTCTTAATGTAAATTCAACATGTGATCTTATTAAACTAAGAGCATAGGAACTATAATTTTAGATGTAAGATTTTAAATTATGCTTAGTAAAATATCAGATTTTTGTTTTAAGAAACTTCGATATTTTAGGATAAACATCTGCAAGGGAAATAAACAAAATTCTTCAAAGCAGCGATTGTACATTCCTTTTCTGAGTGTTAATTTGAAATCTAGCTTATTTCTACCTTTATATAATAAACATGTTTTATTTCCTATGAAATCACAAACAGCCCTAAAGAAGTATTATCACCCATGAATACATTAGTTTTTATGAGTAATTTGTTTTATTTACCAATACTACTTGGATTTGGCGTTCAATTTCTTGTCTTCTCTAGGTGTGTGAATCATATATTTATTATGTTATCTCTGAGCAATTCAAAATGGAGGACTATCAAAACATATTGTGGTAATATATATGTGAATTATGAAATATATCATCTGTTTATATTCAATTGACCTGCATCTCAGGTAATATAATATGGAACACAAAGCTTTGAAGAGGACAATCATAGTTTTTGTTGTTTTGTTTTGTTTTTTTTTAGCTTATTGTTTTGCTATTGAGAATTTACCTTAATTGATTTTACTAGGGTTCTGAATTGAATAAGCTTGACTAAATGACAAACCATTTAGTTTTTGTAAATCTTACCTGTTACTGGATGTGTGTGTGTGTGTGTGTGTGTGTGTGTGTGTGTCTGTCGGTCTGTCTGTTTGTCTGTCTGTGCACTAGCATATAGAGTCATACAAAACAAAGAAGCAACAACCATATAATATGAAATATGTTACCAGTCAAAATCAGCAAACAGTGTTCAATAGAAATTTAATATTCAGTGATCACACTGATTATGAATTGTGCATGAGTGAGTTACAATGTGATTTGCAAAGACAGAGAGATTTAAAACAACCCAATAAAGTACCAGGGGTAGTATGTAACATCTGAAGAAACTGAAGGTGATAGCCACGTCCTAGTTCTAAGATAAATGAAATATGAAGACCAATTAATAAAATGATAACAAGCACATTATTAATAGTAGACTTGTTGAAAATAAAATGTATGCCAGTGGCTTTCAGAATGATGAAAAGTGGGTTTGACCCAGAGAAGCATGAACAGATATACAAACTTCATTACTTATACTACTTACTGTTTCTAGGCTTGTGATAAGGTCTCTGAAACTTAATGTAAAATAAAAATATACATTTTATATGGCATTTTATTCATAGTGAATAATCAAAAATAGAAAAAAGTTTTGTGAGAATATGAAAGAGCATGTAAAATGATTTTTTTCTCAAGAAGATATGTCCTTATCAGTTTCTTTAAGAATCATTTAGTAGTTAAGCATGCTAATTTAACTATTTCAAACATTTCTGATTACATTGGAAAGGGAAACTGCATAAGCAGGCTTGTCTCATAAAGTTTTGTATTCAATTATATTCAAATTAATATATATAATTCAAGCATGTATTCAACTAATTTAGAGTCTAAATATAAATGATGTATTACACACATTAATAACCAAACAAGTGTAAGATTTATATAACAAGCACCTTAGGCCTCTGAAGAAGGAAATTGAAGAAGACCTCAGAAAATGGAAAAATCTTCCATGCTCATGGATGGGCAGGATTCATATAGTTAAAATGGCCATCTTGCCAAAAGCAATATATAGATTCAGCACAATCCCCATCAAAATCCCAACTAAGTTCTTCATAGAGTTAGAAAGAGCAATTCTCAAATTCATCTGGAATAACAAAAAAAAAACAAAAAACAAACAAACAAACAAACAAAAAAAAAAACCCAGGATAGCTAAAAGCATTCTCAACAGTAAAAGAAATTCTGGGGGAATCAGTATTCCCAGACCTCAAGCAATACTACAGAGGAATAGTGTTAAAAACTGCATAAAATTGGTACAGTGACAGGCAGGTAGATCAATGGAATAGGATTGAAGAGCCAGAAATAAACCCACACACCGATGGTCACTTGATCTGGTCACTTGATTTTCCACAAAGGAGCTGAAAACTTCCAGTGGAAATAAGATAGCCTTTTCAACAAATGGTGCGGGTTCAAGTGGAGGTCAGCATGCAGAAGAATGCAAATTGATCCATCATTGTGTCCTTGTACTTAGGTCAACTCCAAGTGGATCAAGGACCTCCACATAAAACCAGATACACTGAAACTAATAGCAAAGAAACTGGGGAGGACCCTTGAGTACATGGGCACAAGGGAAAAGTTCCTGAACAGAACACCGATAGCTTATGTTGTAACATCAAGAAATGACAAATGGGAACTTATAAAATTACAAAGTTTCTGTAAGGCAAAGGACACTATCAAAAGGACAAAAAGGCAACCAACAAATAGGGAAAAGATCTTCACCAACCCTACATCCAACAGGGGGCTAATATCCAATATATACAAAGAACTGATGAAGCTAGACTCCAGAAAATCAAATAACCCTATTAAAAATGGGGAACATAACTAAACAAAGAATTTTCACCTGAAGAACTTTGGATTGCTGAGAAGCACCTTAAGAAATGTTCAACATCATTCGCCATTAGGGAAATGAAAATCAAAACAACCCTGAGATTTCACCTCACACCAGTCAGAATAGCTATGATTAAAAACTCGGGAGATAGCAGGTGTTGGCAAGGATCTAGAGAAAGAGGAACACTCCTCCACTGCTGGTGGAAATGCAAGTTGGTACAACCACTCTGGAAATCAGTCTGGTGGTTCCTCAGAAAACTAGGCATGACACTTCTGGAGGACCCTGCTATACCACTCCTGGGCATATACCCAGAGGATTCCCTGGCATGCAATAAGGACACATGCTCCACTGTGTTCATAGCAGCCCTATTTGTAGTAGCCAGAAGCTGGAAAGAACCCAGATATCCCTCAATGGAGGAATGGATGCAGAAAATGTTGTATATTTACACAATAGAGTACTATTCAGCAATTAAAAACAATGAATTCATGAAATTCTTAAGCAAATGGTTGGAAATAGAAAATATCATCCTAACTAAGGTAACTCATTCACAAAAGAATGCACATGGAATGCAGGCACTGATAAGTTGATATTAGCCCAGAAGCTCTGAATACCCAAGACACAACTCACATATCAAATCATTCCCAAGAATAAGGAAGAAGGGGGACCTGGTCCTGGAAAGGCTGAATGCAGCATTGTAGGGGATTGCCAGGACAAAGAAGTGGGAGGGATTGATTGGGGAATGGGCAAAGGGAAGAGGGCTTATGGGACTTATTGTGAGGGAGGAACCAGGAAAGGAAAAATCATTTGGAATGTAAACAAAGAATATAGAAAATAATAAATAAATAAATAAATAAATAAATAAATAAATAAATAGATGCATCTCTAAAAAAAGGTAAATCCACAGAAATTTTATATCAATAAAAGTGAGGCATCATCTCTTCCTTAGAAACTGTAAAATCTAGAATTTACAATAATGCAGGGAACTATACTTAGTGTCTTACAAGTTATATTTAGAATGCTAGAAAGGAATAATGGCATAACAATACTTTAAAGAACACAGAGACTGACGTGCCTGTGGGTATATAGTATCACTATTTAGAAAATATTTTAGTTACCTAAAATTAATAGGGAGATTATTATTAGAACTAATAAATTAAAAACTCCAATTCCAGAAAATAAAACAAAGCAAAATCTCAGTAGTAACCACAAGTATAGGCTTTTAATTTTTTTAAAGGAACAAGAATCCTATATTAAAACATATATACTGCTTTGAAAATTGTTTTCAAGGTAAAAATATATTAAAATAAAATGAGACTAACAAGAAACAACATTTTATTTACTTGTAACTTATATATAAGGACTCACATGTATATTTAGCAATATTTTTTAAAGCATAAGTCTAAAAGAGTTCAAGGGAGATAGGAGGATTTGGAGGGAAAATTATATTGTTGTACTGTAATCTTGCTCTTAAAAGGTTTGTAAAATAGTATACCAAGTTTAAAGGGGATCAGAAATAACACAGATGTTGAAAAGTCTATAGCCTTTTTATCTACCAGCATTAAAAGATTAAAAACTGTAATACTGTGGCACTCAAAGGATGGCTCATCTTTGGTTCTCAGCATCTCATGGGGCTCACAAAAATCTGTAACTCCAGCTTGAAAAGATATGGCAACCTTTTCTTAAATCTACAAGGTCATATTTACACATCACACCCACACACCCACACACACACTAATATATATATATATATATATATATATATATATATATATATATATATATATATATATATATATATATATTCATTCAGGGACCCACTGGTACATGTTTGCTTTAATGTAGTGAATCCTAAGAGTACTCAATCATAATAATGAAATTTAAGTTGAACTGAGGCACCATTTGTTCCATAACTCACTATGCAGCTGAGCTATTATCTAAAAATCATAATCAAGAGTCCAATTCAGTAGCATATTTTTATTGCATATACTTGAGTAACAACCAATCATAAAACACAATGTTTAGCCAATGTAAGGCTTCCCATTATTATGAAGAAACAGTCAAGCAAGTTTGTATTTCCTTTTTGTAAATATAAATATCTCTTGCCTGGTTGTAGAACATAAATCTCCCATGCTCATGTATTGGCAGGATTAATGTATTAAAAATGGCCATCTTGCTAAAATCAATCTACAGATTAATTCAAACACCATCAAAATTCCAACTAAGTTCTTCAGAGAGCTAGAAAGAGAAATCTGCAAAATCATTTCTAGTAACAAAAAACCAAGGATAGTGAAATCTCCACAACAAAAGAACTTATGGGGAATCACCATCCTTGACCTCAAGCTCTACTACAAAGCAATACTGATAAAAACTCTATGATATTGGTACAGAGAGAAGTAGGAAGATCAATGGAATAGAACTGAAGACCCAGAAATGAGCCCACACACCTATGGTCACTTGATATTTGACAAAGGAGCTAAAAGCATCCAGTGCAAAAACACAGTATTTTCAACAAATGGTCAGCCTGTAGAAAAATGCAAATTGATCCATTCTTATCTCCTTGTAGAAAGCTCAAGTCCAAGTGGATCAAGGACCTCCACATAAAACGAGATACATTGAAGTTTATAGAGGAGAAAAGTGGGAAGAGCCTTGAACACATGGGCACAGAGGAAATTTCTCTGAAGAGAACACCAACGGCTTATACTCTAAGAACAAGAATCAACAAATGGGACCTCATGAAACTGCAAAGCTTCTGTAACCTAAAGGACACTGTAAATAGGACAGAAGGGCAACCAGCAGATTGGGAAAAGATCTCTACCAATCCTACATTCTATAGAGGACTAATATCCAATGTATACAAGGAACTCAAGAAGTTAGACTCCAGAGAGTCAAACAACCCTATTAAAGAATGGGCTACAGAGCTAACCAGAGAATTATCAACTGAGGAAACTTGAATGGCTATGAAGCAACTAAAAAAATGTTCAGCATCCTTAGTTATCAGAGAAATGCAAATCAAAACAACCTTGAGATTCTACCTCACACCAATAAGAATGGCTTAGATGAAAAAAACTGAGGGGACAGCAGATGCTAGAGTTGATGTGGAGAAAGAGGAACACTCCTCCACTGGTGGTGGGCTTGCAAGGTGGTAAAACCACTCTGGAAATCAGTTTGGCAGTTCCTCAGAGAATTAGACATAGTACTACCTGTGGAACCAGATATACCACTCCTGGGCATATACCCAGAAGATTCTCTAACATGTAATAAGGACACATGCTCCACTATGTTCATAGAAGTCTCATTTATAATAGCTAGAAGCTGGAAAGAACCAAGGTGTCCCTCAATGGAAGAATGGATACAGAAAATGTGGTATAAATACACAATGGAGTACTATTCAGCTATTAAAACAATGAATTCATGAAATTCTTAGGCAAACTGATTGAACTCAAAAGTATCATCCTGAGTGAGGTAACCCAATAAAAACGAACACACATGGTTTGTACTCATTGATAAGTGGATATTAGCCTGAAAGCTCAGAATAAACATGATACAATTCACACCACGGGAACAAAATATCCTCAGGAGCAATTATGGAGGCAAAGTGTGTGGCAGAGACTGAAGTAAAGGCCATCTAGAGACTCAGCTACCTGGGAATACATCCTATAATCAGTCACCAAATCCAAACACTATTGTGGATGCTAAGAAGTTCATACCAAAAGGAGCCTGATATGGCTATAATCTAAGGGGACCTTCCAGTGCCTTACAGATACAGCTGCAGATGCTAGCAGCCAGCCACTGGACTGAGTGTGGGGTCCCCAATGGAGGAGTTGGAAGGAGGACTGGAGGAGCTAAAGGGGTTTGCAACCTCATGGGAAGAACAACGATGTTGGCCAACCAGACCCCCCAAGAGTTCCCAGGGACTAAGCCATAAACCAAGGGGTACACATGGTTCCAGATGCATTTGTGGCTTAGGAAAGCCTTATTGGGCATTTGTGAGAGGAGAGTTCCATGGTACTCTGAAGACTCCATAGATGCTGCAGCATTGGGGAAATCAAGGGGGTAGGTCAGTATGGTTTGTGTGGAGGGGCATCTTCATGGAGGTAGGAGAAGGGAGGATGGGTTGGGGATTTTCTGGAAGAGGGGGAACTGGGAAAGGTTATAACAACTGAAATATAAATGAAGAATATATTCAATAAAAAATTAAAAATTAAAAACCAGCAAGATATCAAATAAACAATCCAACAATGCACTCAGAATCCCAGAAAAATAAAAACAGGTCTTGTCCAATACCAGTCTGTGGCAAGAAATGATGAAGATCAAGATAAATGTTAAAAGAAAAAGAAAGAAAGAAAGAAAGAAAGAAAGAAAGGCCTTGTACTAAGCTCAACTCCAAATGGATCAAGGACCTACACATAAAGCCAGACACTCTGAAGCTAATAGAAAAGAAACTGGGGAACACCCTTGAGAATATCAGTACAGGGAGAAAGTTTCTGAACAGAACACCAATAGCTTATGCTCTAAGAGCAAGAATTGACAAATGGGACCTCATAAAATTACAATGTTTCTGTAAGGCAAAGGACACCATCAAGAGGACAAATCGGCAACCAACAAATTGGGAAAAGATCTTCACCAATCCTACATCAGATAGAGGGCTAATATCCAATATATATAAAGAACTCAAGAAGTTAGACCCCAGAAAACCAAACAACCCTATTAAAAATGGGGTACAGAGTTAAACAAAGAATTCTCACCTGCAGAACTTAGGATGGCGGAGAGGCATCTTAAAAAATGCTCAACTTCATTAGTCATTAGGGAAATACAAATCAAAACAACCCTGAGATTTCACCTTACACCAGTCAGAATGGCTAAGATTAAAAATTCAGGAGACAGCAGGTGTTGGAGAGGGTGTGGAGAAAGAGGAACACTCCTCCACTGCTGGTGGGGTTGCAAATTGATACGACCACTCTGGAAATCTGTCTGGCGGTTCCTCCGAAAACTGGGCACCTCACTCCCAGAAGATCCTGCTATACCACTCCTGGGCATATACCCAGAGGATTCCCCACCATGTAATAAGGATACATGCTCTACTATGTTCATAGCAGCCCTATTTATAATTTCCAGATGCTGGAAAGAACCCAGGTATCCCTCAACAGAAGAGTGGATGCAAAAAATGTGGTATATCTACACAATGGAGTACTATTCAGCCATTAGAAACAATGAATTTATGAAATTCTTAGGCAAATGGATGGAGCTAGGGAGCATCATACTAAGTGAGGTAACCCTGACTCAAAAGGTGAATCCACTTATCCACTAATAAGTGGATATTAACCTAGAAGCCTGGAATACCCAAAACAAAATCTACACATCAAATGAGGTACAAGAAGAAAGGAAGAGTGGCCCCTTGTTCTGGAAAGACTCAGTGAAGCAGTATTCGGCAAAACCAGAACGGGGAAGTGGGAAGGGGTGGGTGGGAGGACAGGGGGAGAGAAGGGGGATAACCAGACTGTTGGGGAGTGGGGGGCCAGAAAAGGGGAAATCATCTGAAATGTAAATAAAAAATATATTGAATAAAAAAAAGATGGAAAAAAAAGAAAGAAAGAAAGAAAGAAAGAAAGGAAAGAAAGAAGGAAAGAAAGAAAGAAAGAAAGAAAGAAAGAAAGAAAGAAAGAAAGAAAGAAAGAAAGAAAGAAAGAAAGAAAGAAAGAAAGAAAGAAAGAAAGAAAGAATGGAAGGAAGGAAGAAAGAAAGAAATCAAGAAAGAATTTGAAAAGTCTCTGTTTGGTTTCAGACCCAGAATAAGAGACTGAGGAGCATATTTTACCCATTAAAGCAGATGACACTCAAATATAAAAATAACATCGAAAATGACAGGAACCAATAACCACTACTCCTTAATATCGCTGAACATCAATGAACTCAATTCCCCAATAAAAAGACATGGACTAACAGACTGGTTTTGTAAACAGGAAACTGCATTTTGCTGTATACAGGAAGCACACCTCAGTGTAAGACAAAAACTACCATAGAGTAAAAGGCGGGAAGACAATTCTACAAGCAAATGGTCCCAGGAAACAAGCCGGAGTTGCCATTCTAATATCAGATAAAATTGACTTTCAACCTAATGTCATCAATAGCGACATGGAAGGTCACTACTTGCTAGTCAAAGGAAAAATCCAACAAGAAGAACTCTCAATCCTGAACATTTATGCTCCAAATACAAGGGCATCCTCATTCATAAAAGAAACTTTACTAAAGTTCAAGTACACGTTGCACCTAACACAATAATTGTGGGTGACTTCACCCCTCCACTCTCACCAATAGACTGATCAGAAAACAGAAACTAAACAGGGAGATAGTGAAACTAATTGAAGCTTTGGACCAATTGGATTTAACAGATATATATAGAACTTTTCATCCCAAAGCAAAAGAATATACCTTTTTCTCAGCACCTCATGGTTCCTTCTCCAAAATAGATTATATGGTTGGTCACAAGAAAGACCTCAACAAATATAAGAAGATTAAAATAATCCCATGCCTCCTATCAGATCACTATGGAGTAAAAGTGATCTTTAATAATAATAAAAACAGAAAGCCCACATACACTTGGAAACTGAACAATACTCTACTCAATGATACCTTGGTCAAGGAAGAAATAAAGAAAGATATCAAAGTTTTTTTTAGAATTTAACGAAAATGGAGGCACAACATAAATGAATCTATGGGACACAATGAAAGCAGTGCTAAGAGGAAAACTCATAGCTTTGAGTGCCTCCAAAAAGAAATTCAAGAAAGCATACACTAGAAGATTAACAGAACAAATGAATGCCCTTGAACAAAAAGGAGCTAATTCACCCAGGAGGAGAAGAAGACAGGAAATCATCAAACTCAGGGCTGAAATCAATCAAGTAGAAATCAAGAGAACCATACAAAGAATCAACAAAGCCAAAGGCTGGTTCTTTGAAAAAATCAACAAGATAAATAAACCCTTAGTCAGACTAACCGAAGGGCACAGAGAAAGTATCCAAAATAACAAAATTAGAAATGAAAACAGAAATATTACAACAGAAACCGAGGAAATTCAAAAAATCATCAGATCCTACTACAAAAACCTGTACTCAACACAATTGGAGAATCTGGAGGAAATGGACATTTTCTTAGACAGATAGCAATTACCAAAATTAAACCAGGATCAAATAGACCATCTAAACAGACCCATAACCCCTAAAGAAATAGAAGGGGTCATAGATAGCCTTCCGACCAAAGAAAGCACAGGACCAGATGGTTTCAGTGCGGAATTAGATCAGACCTTCAAAGAAGACTTAACACCAATACTCTTCAAACTATTCCATCAAATAGAAACAGAAAGAACACTACCCAACTCTTCTATGAAGCCACTATTACGCTGATACCAAAACCACACAAAGATCCAAATAAGAAAGAGAATTTCAGGCCAATTTCCCTATGAATATCGATGCAAAAATACTCAATAAAATTCTTGCCACCCGAATCCAAGAACACATCAAAAAGATCATCCACCATGATCAAGTAGGCTTCATGCCCGGGATGCAGGGATGGTTCAATATGAGGAAATCCATCAATGCAATCCACTACATAAACAAACTCAAAAAAATCCACATGATCATTTCATTAGATGCTGAAAAAGTATTTGACGAAATTCAGCATCCTTTCATGCTAAAAGTCTTGGGAAGGACAGGAATTCAAGGCCCATATCTAAATATAGTAAAAGCAATATACAGCAAACCGGTAGCCAACATCAAACTAAATGGAGAGATACTTGAAGCAATCCCACTAATATAAGGGACTAGACATGGTTGCCCACTTTCTCCTTATCTTTTCAATATTGTACTTGATGTACTCGCTCGGGCAATTAGACAACATAATGAGGTCAAAGGGATGCAAATTGGAAAGGAAGTAGTCAAACTATCATTATTTGCAGATGATATAATAGTCTACCTAAGTGACCCAAAAAACTCTACTAGAGAACTCCTACAGCTGATACAAAACTTCAGCAAAGTGGCAGGTTATGAAATCAACTGAAGCAATTCAGTAGCCTTCCTATACTCAAAGGATAAGCAGGCTGAGAAAGAAATTAGGGAAACGACACCCTTCACAATAGTCACAAACAGTATAAAGTACTTTGGGGTGACTTTTACCAAACAGGTGAAAGATCTGTATGACAAGAACTTCAAGATTCTGAAGAAGGAAATAGAGGAAGACCTCAAAAAATGGCAAAACTCCCATGCTCATGGATCAGCAGGATTAATATAGTTAAAATGGCCATTTTGCCAAAAGCAATATACAGACTCAATGCAATACCCATCAAAATCCCAACTCAATTTTTCATAGAGATAGAAATAACAATTCTCAAATTCATCTGGAATAACAAAAAACCCAGGATAGCTAAAACTATTCTCAACAACAAAAGAAATTCTGGGACAATCAGTATCCCTGACCTCAAGCAATATTTCCTAGCAATAGTGTTAAAAACTGCATGGTAGTGGTACAGTGACAGGCAGGAGGATCCATGGAACAGGATTGAAGATCCAGAAATGAACCCACACACCTATGGCCACTCGATCCTCGACAAAGGGGCTGAAAACCTCCAATGGAAAAAAGATAGCCTTCTCAACAAATGGTGCTGGTTCAACTGGAGGTCAGCATGCAGAAGAGTGCAAATTGATCCATCCTTTTCTCCTTGTACTAAGCTCAACTCCAAATGGATCAAGGACCTCCACATAAAGCCAGACACTCTGAAACTAATAGAAAAGAAACTGGGGAAGACCCTTGAGGGCATCGGTACAGGGGGAAAGTTCCTGAACAGAACACCAATAGCTTATGCTCTAAGATCAAAAATTGACAAATGGGACCTCATAAAATTACAACGTTTCTGTAAAGCAAAGGACACCATCAAAAGGACAAATCAGCAACCAACAAATTGGGAAAAGATCTTCACCATCCCTACATCAGATAGAGGGCTAATATCCAATATATACAAAGAACTCAAGAAGTTAGACCCCAGAAAACCAAATAACCCTATTAAAAAATGGGATACAGATTTAAACAAAGAATTCTCACCTGAAGAACATTGGATGGTGGAGAAACATCCTAAAAAAATGCTCAACTTCACTAGTCAACAGGGAAATGCAAAACAACCCTGAGATTTCACCTTACACCAGTCAGAATGGCTAAGATTAAAAACTCAGGAGACAGCAGGTGTTGACAAGAATGTAGAGAATGAGGAACACCCCTCCACTGCTGGTGTGGTTGCAAATTAATACAACCACTCTGGAAATCAGTCTGCTGGTTCCTCAGAAAACTGGGTATGTCACTTCTGAAAGATCCTGCTATACCACTACTGGGCATATACCCAGAGGATTCCCCACCATGTAATAAGGATCCATGCTCCACTATGTTCATAGCAGCCCTATTTATAATAGCCAGAAGCTGCAAAGAACCCAGGTATCCCTCCACAGAAGAATGGATGCAAAAAATGTGGTATATATACGCAATGGAGAACTATTCAGCCATTAGAAACAATGAATTCATGAAATTCCTAGGCAAATGAATGGAGCTGGAGAACATCATACTAAGTGAGGTAACCCAGTCTCAAAAGATCAATCATGGTATGTACTCACTAATAAGTGGATATTAGCCTGGAAAAACTGGAATACCCCAAACTTAATCCACACATCAAATGAGGTATGAGAAGTATGGAGGAGTGGCCCCTAGTTCTGGAAAGACTCAGTGTAGCAGTATAAGACAAAACCAGAACAGGGAAGTGGGACGGGATGGGTGGGAGAACAGAGGGAGGGAAGGGGGCTTATCTGACTTTCGGGGAGTGGGGGACCAGAAAAGCGGAAATCGTTTGAAATGTAAATAAAAAATATATCGAATAAAATTAAAAAAAAAGAAAAACATAAATGCTTGCTGCACTTCATTATGAATAATACATATATATTATATCTATATATGAATAATGGAAGCCTTTGGTTTCTCATTTTTTGTCTGGTTGACTGTTTTATAAAATAGATAATATGAATTTACTTATCATAGACATAACTTATCTACAACTACCCCTTCCCACACACAAATTCCATTTCAATTTTCTCCAGTATAAATATATAATGATTACTGGTTAACAATATTCAGCATTTATCTTGATATAAGTATGTAAGTATTTAACCTGTGAGATATTGTAATATAAATATTTATCTGTATCCATATATGATATTATGATTCTTCACAGTAATTTATCTGTCATAATGTTAATAACACCCTAAATAATTCATTTGTCTGTGTTATCTAAAATCATATTGATAGAAGCATAGGTATTAACTCACTACATTAAACACATAGAATTATGGATCATAATCCCATGGCACCTTTTGCAGTAAAACTTCCTAAAGTGCCCTGTCATCCTAAACCAACCAATTAAAAAGAATTTCTCTTTCAACTCCATTACAACCTTCATCTTGTGGTACTTCATTTCACTACCACTCTGGGCATCACTTTTGATTTTTTACTGGTTACAAACTCCTGTGTTCTGTTCTAGTATTTTGCAGAATATATTTTCTTTTAGGATTAATTTTCTCATTTTAATGGAGCAGATCTCCCAAAAGCTACCTAAAAAGGGATGATGAAACATGTCATAAAGATCTTATGAAAATGTATGTCTTAATATCATATTTGGTTGAAATATTTTCTGTTAAAAAAGTGGAAGATACTTTACTCACTCTTAAAGATATTCCGATGTTAATTTAGACTCACAAACCTCTCCTTGCCTACCCTTGCCGTCTTGCTTTGTCAATCTCTTTTCTTCTTTCTCCTTCCCTTCCCTGCTCCACTTTTCCCCTCCTGTGTCTTCATATTTTTTTCCTTTTCTTCCTCTGTTTCTGGCCCCCTCCGTCTGGTAGGCCCTTTAATTTTGAATTAAATTCCTTTCAGCTCTAAGATATATTTTTTTAAAAAAAAATGAATTTCTTTTCTCTGCTTTTTGATCTTCTCTTAATCCAGAGCCATTGTTGCTAGACTGTGTATCTTGGAACCCTGTATATTTTTTTTCTAATTTTCATTTATGTATCGAATTTATTTTGTTCTGTTTTACTTTTCTTTCTTGCAGGTGCATTAAAATTTATCAATGTGAGATTTCCATTTATTTGTTATTATATGAAAGCTGTATTACTTCAAGAATTTTTATTATTTTAATATTTTGTATATTGCATTGCTCTTATGACATGAATATCCTATTTTATATACCTCTTCATATTACATATAAATAAAAAATATTTTCATGTTTTTCTTCTGTTACTTGTATTTTTGGTGCATAATTTCCCTACATTTTTTGTGGGGCAGTATTTTTAATTTGCTATTTCGATCATTTTTCTGCTCTTACATCTGTCCATATCCATTTCTGCTTGAGTAACTTTCAATAATAATTTTCATTCTATTAATTTGTCTATTTAGTCTAAGTTTTCTAATTTATCTTCATATGAATACTTTCATTGCTCTTCTCAGCACTAAAATATTTAATATTAATAAATAATTTTGTGCCTTTTCTAAACATAGGCTTCAATATGTCCCAAATATGATATAACAAGTACTACCAATACAGCCCTCAAAGACAACTCCATGTCAGGAGTCTTAGTAAACCATTCCCATACTTTATTAGTTGTTTGGAGACTTTTGACAAGAAACTTATCCTCAGCCCTATGCTTGAATACTGGGAAAACTGCTGTCTAGCAAACTGCTGTCTAGCAATAGTTGCTTTGATCACCATAGCAACTTCAAGTTACTTATTTAGCTTACTTAGAACTAAAAACACAGATTCACTGCCTACCATCACTTATAATCAGATGTCAATTCTGCTTTGTTTTGTGAAGCAGTATTATTTAAGATTGAAATGATTATTAAGTCATGCCTCTCCACCACTCACAGGATAGAATAAAATCTGGCCATCTTGAATATGTACCTGCAGTAGTATACTTTCCTTTCTTCTTAGTCCTTTAACATGAAGATTGGAAGAAGTAATTTTTCTTTGCTTTGTATCTTTGCTTGACTACTTAGAAACCTCTAAGGGTCAACAATTTTACTTTATATAGTTTGCAGATGACATTGATACCTTATATATGATGGAGTTCAATGAAGAATTATATGATTTATTTATTAATCAAGAAAAAAACAATAACATGAAGATCAAGCAAGGAATACATGAGCTTTCTGACATCACTGGATGCCCTGGCAAAAAATTGGATCCAAATGTCCATTTTCCCAAATTGTTGACCATTATCTAAGTTCACCATCTGCCACGTATTGATTTGTGTCCGCAAGGCTATATTAATGACTTCACTCCTACTACGTCAAAATTAGACTTGTTTAGAAATAAGATCATTACAGATACCATTAGGTACAATGAGGTCATCATTGTGGGGAAGAGATGCTTTTTCATCAATGTACCTGATGCCTTTTCTAGAAGACAGTTGTATCTTCTGGACACAGAGACAGTGTAAGGAGCACTTGAAGACTTGAAGATAGTGATAGAGAAGGGAGGTAGACTGTGAAACATCCAGATACTTAGAAGTACCAGAACTAAAAGAACAAGGAAGATCCAATCCTCAGAAATTCCAAACCAAACATTTATTTCATATGAGGAGCCTCTAGAACACAAACAGAAAAATTTCATTGTTTTAAGCCACTGAGCTTGTAGTACTTCATTAGAATGTTAGGAATACATAATCCTCATTGGACTAAGGACCAAAAGTCAATTTTTTTGCTTGTTTGTATTGTTTGTTTTTGTTTTTTCTCACTGACATACAAAAAATATAAATCAAGGTAACTGATGCCGCCTCTGCAAACACCAATGTCACAACACAAGCACTTCCCAGCATTTTCTTATTAACAACAATATTAATGATGCTGGATCCTCCATTTCCTTCCAAATGAAGTAAAACTCTATAATGTATCATGCAAGTCTTCCATCTGCTTTCAAAAAACTCAACTGTCATAATCTGCTTCTTCTCTTCTCTGTGACACTTTCATCTTGCAGATAATTTCCTGTGTCTTTAATGTGAAATACTCTCTCTGGGCAATACACTTACCCTTCTTGACTAGCCCCTCTCTCCTTTTATGACCCAAATAAAAATTCAGAATATTATAAGGGAATATACTTAAAAATTGTACTCCATAAACCATAAAGTATAAAAGAAATTATTGGACTTTTATAAATTATAGACTACACAAATAAAAACAGCATGGTACTGGCACAAAAATAAACATATAGACCAATGATACAAATAGAAGACACATATTGAGGGTGTGTAACTACAGTTATCTGATACTAAGATAATTCACAAAGATTCCAAAAACACACATTGGAGAAAAGACAGCACATTCACAAATGGTGCTGGAGAAAATTAATGTTCATATCAAAGCCTCAGGTAAGAAAATGAGTGTTCACATCAAAGCACATATTGGCAATGATGTGGAGAAAGAGAATTGCAAACTGGTATAACCACTCTTAAAATCAATCTGGAGATTCCTCTGAAAAATGGAAATAGATCTACCTGAAGATCCAGCTATATCAATCTTGGGCATATTCCCAAAAGATGCCCCACCATGCCACATGAGCATGTCTTCCACCATGTTCATAGTGGCCTTGTTTGTGATAGGCAGAAGCTAGAAACAAGACAGATGTCCTACAACAGAAGAATATATACAGAAAATGTAGTTCATTTATACAATGGAATATTACTTAGCTATTAAAAATGAGAACATCCTGAGCTTTGCAGGAAAATGGATAGAACTAAAATATCGACCTGAGTGAGGTAACTCAGACCCAAAAGGACATGCATAGTATGTACTCTCTAATAAGTGGACATTAGGCAGAAATGCACAGAATACCCAGGATACAGTCCACAGAACTGAAAAAGGTTAACAAGCCAACGAGCCCAATTGAGGATTCCTCAATACCACTTATGAGGTCAAAGAAAGCAATCACAGGAGGGTCAGGGGAGGGACATAGGTGGTCAAGGTTACAGGGAGAGGAAGAGGGGAACATGATGGGGTATTAGGTGAGAGGGGGGAGAACAAGACTGAAGCCCTGAAAACCAACAGAAAGAATGGAAACAGATAATGTCAGGAGGTAGGATGTGGCAGAATCCTCCAGAATGTTCTAGACACCTGGGAGGCAGGAGACCCTCAGAACTTGAAGGGAGGGACCTTAGATGAAATGCCCTACAGTGGGGAGAGGGAACTCTTAGAGCCCACCTCCAGCAGAAAGTCAGGGCATCAGTGAGGAGTGGGAATACCATCCTGCAGTCAAAAACTGGGTCCCATGATTGTTCCTGTCTGAAATAAGTGCAGGGACAAAAATGGAGAGGAGCCTGAGGAAAAGGAGGTCCAAAAACAGGCCCAAATTGAGATCCAGTTCAAGAGGAGGTCCCAAGGCCTGACAATATTACTGAGGCTATGGAGTATTCACAAAAAGGGACATATCATGACTGCCTTCATAAAGACCCAACAAGCAGGTGAAAGAGTCAGATGCAAGTATTTATACCCAGTCAATGGACAGAGGCTGCTGACCCCTGTGGTTGAATTAGGGAAAGGCTGAAAGAAGCTGAGGAGGAGTGTGATCCTATAGGAGGACTAACAGTCTCAACTTACCTGAACCCTTGAGATCTCTCAGATACTGGGCCACCAACCAGGCAGGATACACCAGATGATATGAGGTATCCAGCACATATACAGCAGAGGACTGCTGGGTCTCCACTTAATCAGAGAAGATGCACCTAACCCTCAAGAGACTGAAGGCCCCAGGAAGGGGAGGTTTGGTGGGGCAGGGGTGGGGATGTAGAAAGGAGGTACAGGATGTGGGAAAGTCAGAGTGTAGACAAGGATGGGTATAAAATCTGGATTATAGTAAAAGATTAAGTAAATTTAAAAGTAAAATAAACAGAATAAAAGTGGATCTACATTTTTCACCCACCACAATAATTAACTCCAAATGGTCTGATGACTTCAATGTGAACACTGATACTGCTAGAAGCAAACATAGGCAGTACTCTACAAGATATAGGTATAGAAAAGCACTGTCTATATAGGACTTCATTTTCCCAGTATTCAAGGCCAATAACTGACAAGTGGGACCTCATGAAACCCAGCTTCAAAGGTCAATAATGCTGCTTATCAATATCTTGTAGATCACAAACAGATGTATACTTGAACATAAGGGCTATAAAATAGGACAAATTAATGCCTGGTGCTATAACCTAGGTGATTGCCCTTGGCTGGTGAGGCCATACAACCCAGAGAAGAACTTACTACTGCCAAGTCCCTAAACAATTATAATTACAATAGAATTGTAAATAGTTATCCTTAAGTCCACAAAAATAAATGTGATTCCCATCCCTTCTTAGAGAAACATTGGGCAATACATATAAAGCTCAAGAAACACTAAGGAAGAGAAGGCAGAGATTGTTATTACAAGAAGACCAGGAAGTCTGTAGATTGTTTTCTCAATATAAGACAAGAAACCTGGACCCATAAAATCTCAACAAAAATGGTAGCCTAAAGAAGAGATGAATAATGATAGTTGATACCAATAGTATACTAAATATCTAAATAATAAAATGATATGAAAATATCAGATGGTCTAACCCTTATATGAAGAGTTATAAATAATAAATGATTTCTAAGAAATTGAGAGTGAGTTTTTCCAGGAATGAGCCCCTACTTGGTTATTTATTATTGTATGGTCAGCTTAAAAATATATGCATATTATCAGCCCCAAATGAACTCAGCAGGTTGTATCTCTATACAAATGTGTGTGTGTGTGTGTGTGTGTGTGTATACATATACATAAATAGCAATATGACTCAGTCATTAAAAGTACTGATTTCTTTTCCAGAGGTTCTGAGTTTAATTCCCAGCAACTGCATGGTGGCTCACAAACATCTATAATGGTATCTGATGCCCTCTTCTGGTACCTAAAGGCAACTACAGTATACTCATGTACATATACACCAACATACATACACATATACATATATAATAAAACTAATAATAAAATAAAATACTCTGATTTGCTGCCTGCAAGGGACGGAAAAGGATCACTAGGTACTGTACCAGCCTGAGCTTTAGATCTCTGGTGGTGCAAACCGCCAGGGGTCTGCCTGCACTCAGGAACTGAGCACATAGGAGGGTTTTGTCTGCCAGCCCACCGGGCTTGGGGCCCGTGTCCTGCCCAGGGAGCTTGAAAGGAAGGAAGCACCGCGGCCATATTTGCTGCCTGCTGGGGACTGAAAAGGATCACTAGGTACTGTACCACCCTAAGCTTTAGATTTCTGGTGGTGCAAACCGCCAGGGGTCTGCCTGCACTCAGGAACTAAGCACATAGGCAGTTCATCTGGAAGTCAGTACATCCCAGGACCTGTGTCCTATGTGAGAATCAACAGAGGGAGTGACCCCCACCACAACATCTTCTCTCTATAATAAAACAGACAGAGAAAACCTGGTTAACCTTGACAACCTAAGTATAACATTGCTTGAGGCAAGACGGAGAAGGGCTCCAAAGGCACAAAACAGGAAGGGAGCATATCAGTAATCTGTGCCAGAAGAAACCCAGTCATCCAGTGTTGCAGATATAACCTTAAAGATCCACAGTAGGTTGAAGCACCAGCCAGTGACAATAAGACCATCTAACACCTGGGAGAACCAGATGGCTAAAGGCAAATGTAGGAACGTTACTAACAGAAACCAAGGCATTATGGCAGCATCTGAACCCAATTCTCCAACATTAGCAAGTCCTGGATACCCCAACACACCAGAAAAACAAGATTTAGATGTAAAATCACTGGTCATGATGCTGGTACAGGAACACATGAAGGACATACTTAAAGAAATTCAGAAGAAAATGGATCAAAATTAGAAGCCCTTCCAAGGGAAACATAAAAATCATTGAAAGAAATTCAGGAGAATACAAAAGCCAATAAAGAGGAAATGCAAAAATCACTTAAAGAAATACAGGAGAACCTTGATCAACAGGCAGAAGTCATGAAAGAGGAAACACAAAAATCTCTTAAAGAATTAGAGGAAAACACAAACAAGCAAATGACAGAACTGAGCAAAAACCTCCAGGATCTAAAAACAGAAGTAGAAACAACTAAGAAAGCACAAAGGGAGACAACTTTGGAGATAGAAAACCTTGGGAAGAAATCAGGGACCATAGACACAAATATCAACAACAGAATACAAGAGATAGAAGAAAGAATCTCAGAAGCTGAAGATACCATAGAAACCATGGACTCAACAGTTAAAGAAAATGCAAAATGCAAAAAGCTTGTAACCCAAAATATCCAGGAAATCCAGGACACAATGAGAAAGCCAAATCTAAGGATTATAGGCATTGATGAGAGTGAAGATTTACAACTTAAAGGGCCAGTAAATATCTTCAACAAAATTATGGAAGAAAACTTCCCTAACCTAAAGAGAGAGATGCCCATGAATATACAAGAAGCCTACAGAACTCCAAATAGACTGGACCAGAACAGAAATACCTCCTGTCACATAATAATCAAAACCCCAAATGTACTAAACAAAGGAAGAATACTTAGGGCAGTAAGAGAAAAAGGGCAAGTAACATATAAAGGAAGACCTATCAGAATCACACCAGATTTCTCACCAGAGACCATGAAAGCTAGAAAGAAGATCCTGGGCAGAGCTCATGCAGATTCTAAGAGAACACAAATGCCAGCCGAGACTACTATACCCAGCGAAACTCTCAATTACTATAGATGGAGAAACCAAGATATTCCATGACAAAACCAAATTTACACAATATCTTTCTACAAACCCAGCCCTACAAATGATAATAGGGGGAAAACACCATTACAATGAGGGAAACTATACCCTGGAAAGAGCAGGATATTAAGCTTCTTTCATCAAACCCAAAGAAGATAACCACACACATAAAAAATTAAATCAAAAATGATACGAAGCAATAACCACTACTCCTTAATATCTCTTAATATCAATGGACTCAATTCCCCAATAATAGACTAACAGACTAGTTACATAAACAGGACCCAACATTTTGCTGCATACTGGAAACACACCTCAGTGTCAAAAACAAAAAGTACCTTGGAGTAAAAGGCTGGAAGACAATTCTACAAGCAAATGGTCCCAGGAAACAAGCCAGAGTTGCCATTCTAATTTTAGATAAAATTGACTTCCAACCTAATGTCATCAAAAGAGACATGGAAGGTCACTATTTGCTGTTCAAAGGAAAAATCCAACAAGAAGAACTCTCAATCCTGAACATATATGCCTCAAACACAATGGCTAAGATCAAAAACTCAGGAGACAGCAGGTGTTGGCAAGGATGTGGAGAAAGAGGAACACTCCTCCACTGCTGGTGGGATTGCAAAATGGTGCAACCACTCTGGAAATCAGTCTGGCGGTTCCTCAGAAAACTGGGCAAGTCACTTCCTGAGGACCCTGTTATACCTCTCCTTGGCATATATTCAGAGGATTCTTCAGCATGCAATAAGGACACATGCTCCACTATGTTCATAGCAGCCCTATTTGTAGTAGCCAGGAGCTGGAAAGGACCTACGTGTCCTTCAACAGAGGAATGGATACAAAAAATGTGGTATATTTACACAATGGAGTACTATTCAGCCATTAGAAATAATGAATTCATGAAATTCTTAGACAAATGGATGGAGCTGGAGAACATCATACTAAGTGAGGTAACCCAGTCTCAAAAGATCAATCATGGTATGCACTCACTGATAAGTGGATGTTAGCCTAGGAACTTTGAATACCCAGGACATAATCCATAAATTAAATGATGTCCAAAAAGAATGGAGGAGTGGCCCCTGGTTCTGGAAAGACTCAGTGCAAGAGTATTAGAGGAATTCCAGAACAGGGAAATGGGAAGGGGTGGATGGAAGAACAGGGGGAGGGAAGAGGGCTTATGGGACTTGCAGGGAGTGGGGACCCAGAAAAGGGGAAATCATTTGAAATGTATATAAAAATATATTAATAAAAAATAAAATAAAATACTCATTTATAAAAATAAGAAAATAAAATATATATTCAACTTTTAAATTAAAAAAAATTGTTGTATTAATGGGGAAGCATTAGAGGCTCTCAAAAAAAACCAGTAATTCAAGTTACCTCAATTTTATAATTTCTTATACAAACTTAATGTTTTAGAAGAACATGAAAAAACGTTATTCATTTTTAAAAAAAGAAGCCAGTTATGATGGTATATTTCTGAATTTTCAGACACCCAGGAGACAGAACCAAAAGGGCCTCTTGTACCAAGGAACCAGCCTGAACTTTACAGATTCTTGTTTCAAGATAAAAATAGAAGATAAAAAGAGTTTGACTAATTTGCATGTCATTTATCCATATCAAGGGGTAAACAGAAGTGGAATGAAGGGGCAGTAATATGGCTCTGCAGATAATGGTGCTGCCATCAAGCCTGTCTATCTAATTTTAACTCACATATGGTAGGAGGAAACAACTTGCTCACAATTTTTTCTCTAGTTTCTATGTGGGCTCATGCATTCAAACAAGCAGAGACAAACAAGTAAAATGCAACTGTAGAATAAAAAGAGGTAGATGCTGATAATTGATCCTCTAAAGAATGCACTCTTCAAACTAAGATGTTCTCAAAGAATTAACAAAAATAGTATATTAAAAATTGAAAAGAAAAATCTTGTCTACAATTTGGAGTAAATAGAATGTGTACATGTAGGTACCCTTAGTAGCCTTTACAAATCACTAAAAGATTTGCTGTGCACCTCTGAAATGTGCCAGGAGTTCTATGATCTGAACCTGAAGCTCTCTAAGACTTGTCTGTATGATATGTATGTTGGAAGACATGTGTTCCTCCTGAAAAGAAAAATACAGAAAAACCAGTCTAAGAATGCACTGCACATAAGAATCATTTTCAGAATTCCACCAGACTGTAAGACATGTGCTACCATTATTATCTGTTCAAGGCAAAGAAAACTCTGGTGCAGCAGTAAAATACTGTCAGTTGTCAATGTTGAACCCGTAGATTAAAAGGCTGTGCAAAATGAGATCAGGATGCTGAAAGGAGTGCTCAGGGACTGAATAACCCATAGAGATGTGATACCATGGAATCTACCTTGCTCTTTTGTTTGTATAGGATTATCAGGAGGCATTCAACAGTCAAAGAACAGAGTATAGAAAGGAAGAAAGCTCAGATTTAATGTAGCTTGAAGGAAAGCCAGGAATGGATGAATTCAAATGGACAATTAAAATAAGAAAAAATAAAAGTAAATTTCCGAGCCTGGGCGGCAACACCACATCTCCAGGTCCTGAAAGAGGCAAGAGGGTCTTCCGGGTGGCCAGCGGGGAGAAGTCAGTGTGATCCAGTGAATCCAGCGGGCCCCAGCAGGAGCCTTCAGGTGCCTGCTTTGGGATCTGAACAGCCTGGGCCACAGCACTTGGTCTCCAGGAAGTGCTGGAGACCTGGTGTGCACCCAGAGGCAGCCTGGGAGCTCACAGCACAGCTTGTTCCTGTGACACAGAGCTTAGGCTTCAGTCCTGAGGCCTCTGGCGGTAGCCCTCAGACCTCTCCGCTTAGGGATCCAGATCAGCCTGGGTGGCAACACCACACCTCCAGGTCCTGAAAGAGGCAGGAAGGGCTTCCGGGCAGCCAGCAGGGAGAAGTCCTTGTGCTCTGGTGGACCAGCGGCCCCAGCAGGAGCCTTCAGGTGTCTGCATCGGGGTCTGAACAGCCTGGGCAACAGTACCCTGTCTCCAGGCAGTGCATGAGGTAAGCTGTGCACCAGAGGCCACCTGGGAAGGGGCAGCTTGCACTGGTGAGTCCAGCATTGACAAGACCAAATAACACCAGTGAGAACTAGATGGCAAAAGGCAAACGCAGGAACGTCACTAACAGAAATCAAGGCAATATGGCAACATCTGAACCCAACTCTCCTTTACCAGCATGTCCTGGATACCCCATTACACTAGTAAAACAAGATTTGGATTTAAAATCACTGGTCATGATGCTGGTACAGGAACACATGTAGGACATACTTAAAGAAATTCAGGAGAGAATGGATCAAAAGTTTGAAGCCCTTGCAAGGGAAACACAAAAGTCATTGAAAGAAATCCAGGAGAATACAAAAGCCAATAATGAGGAAACACAAAAAACACTTAAAGAAATACAGGAGAACTTTGGTCAACAGGCTGAGATCATGAAAGAGGAAACACAAAATTCTCTTAAAGAATTACAGGAAAGCACAAACAAGCAAGTGAAGGAGCTAAGCAAAACCATCCAGGATCTAAAATCAGAAGTAGAAACAACTAAGAAAACTCAAAGGGAGACAACTTTGGAGATAGAAAGCCTTGGGAAGAAATCAGTGGACATAGATGCAAATATCAACAACAGAATACAAGAGATAGAAAAAAGAAATCTGAGATGCTGAAGATACCATAGAAACCATGGACTCAACAGTTAAAGAAAATGCAAAAAGCAAAAAGCTTGTAACCCAAAATATCCAGGAAATCCAGGACACAATGAGAAGACCAAACCTAAGGATTATAGGCATAGATGAGAGTGAAGATTTACAGCTTTAAGGGCCAGCAAATATCTTCAATAAAATTATGGAAGAAAACTTCCCTAACCTAAAGAGAGAGATGCCCATGACTATACAAGAAGCCTACAGAACTCCAAACAGACTGGACCAGAACAGAAATACTTCCCGTCACATAATAATCAAAACACCAAATGTACGAAACAAAGAAAGAATATTAAAGGCAGTAAGAGAAAAAGGCCAAGTAACATATAAAGGAAGACCTATCAGAATCACAGCAGACTTTTCACCTGAGACTATGAAGGCTAGAAGATCCTGAGCTGATCTCATGAAGATTCTAAGAGAACACAAATGCCAGCCTAAACTACTATATCCAGCAAAACTCTCAATCACCATAGATGGAGAAACTAAGATATTCCAAGACAAAACCAAGTTTACCCAATATCTATCCACAAGTCCAGCCCTACAAAGGATAATAGGAGGAAAACACCAATACAAGGAGGAAAACTTCTCCCTGGAAAAAGCAAGATAGTAACCTTTCATCAAACCCAAAAGAAGTTAACCGATCAAATTTAAAAAATAACGTGAAAAATGACAGGAAGTAACAATCACTATTCCTTAATATCTCTTAACATCAATGGACTCAATGCCCCAATAAAAAGACATAGACTAACTGACTGGATACGTAAATAGGACCCTACATTTTGCTGCTTACAGGAAACACACCTAAGGGTCAAAGACAAACACTACCTTAGAGTAAAAGGTTGGAAGACAATTTTATAAGCAAATGGTCTCAGGAAACAAGCTGGAGTAGCCATTTTAATATCAGATAAAATTGACTTTCAACCCAAAGTCATCAAAAGAGACTCTGAGGGACACTTCTTGCTGGTCAAAGGAAAAATACAACAAGAAGAACTCTCAATCCTGAACATCTATGCTCCAAATGCAAGGGCACCCTCTTTCGTAAAAGAAAGTTTATTAAAGCTCAAAGCACACATTGCACCTAACACAATAATTGTGGGTGACTTCAACACTGCACTTTCCTCAATGGACCGATCAGGAAAACAGAAACTAAACAGGGACACAATGAAACTAATTGAAACTTTGGACCAATTAGATTTAACAGATATATATAGAACATTCTATCCTAAAGCAAAAGAATATACCTTTTTCTCAGCATCTCATGGTCCCTTCTCCAAAATCGACCATATAATTGGTCACAAGACAGACTTCAACAAATATAAGAAGATCGAACTAATCCCATGCCACCTATCAGATCACAATGGAGGAAAAGTGGTCTTCAATAGCAACAAAAACAACAGAAAACCCACATACATGTGGAAATTGAACAATATTCTACTCAATGATACCTTGGTCAAGGAAGAAATAAAGAAAGAAATTAAAGACTTTTTAGAACACAATGAACATGAAGACACAACATATCCAAATCTATGGGACACAATGAAAGCAGTACTAAGAGGAAAACTCATAGCCCTGAGTGCCTCCAGTAAGAAAATGGAGAGAGCATACATTACCAGCTTAATGACACACCTGAAAGCCCTGGAACAAAAAGAAGCTATTTCACCCAAGAGGAGTAGAAGGCAGGAAATCATCAAACTCAGGGCTGAAATCAATCAAGTAGAAACAAAGAGAACCATACAAAGAATCAACAAAACCAGGAGCTGGTTCTTTGAGAAAATCAACAAGATAGATAAACCCTTAGCCAGACTGACCAAAGGGCACAGAGAAAGTATCCAAATTAACAAACTTAGAAATGAAAAGGGAGATATAACAACGGAAACTGAGGAAATTCAAAAAATCATCAGATCCTACTACAAGAGCCTGTACTCAACACAACTGGAGAATCTGGAGGAAAGGGACAATTTCCTTGACAGATACCAAATACCAAAATTAAATCAGGACCAAATAGATCATCTACACAGTCCCATAATGCCTAAAGAAATAGAAGGAGTCATAGAAAGTCTTCCAACCAAAAAAAGCACAGGACCAGATGGTTTCAGTGCAGAATTCTATCAGACCTTCAAAGGAGAGTTAACACCAATACTCTTCAAATTATTCCACAAAATAGAAACAGAAGGAACACTACCCAATTCCTTCTACGAAGCCACAATTACACTGATACCAAAACCACACAAAGATCCAACAAAGAAAGAGAACTTCAGACATTTTCCCTTATGAACATCGATGCAAAAGTACTCAATAAAATTCCTGCCAACCGAATCCAAGAACACATCAAAATGATCATTCACCATGATCAAGTAGGCTTTATCCTGGGAATGCAGGGTTGGTTCAATGTACGGAAATCCATCAATGCAATCCACTACATAAACAAACTCAAGGAAAAGAACCACATGGTCATTTCATTGCATGCTGAAAAAGCATTTGACAAAATTCAGCATCCTTTCATGCTTAAAGTCTTGGAAAGAACAGGAATTCAAGGCCCATACCTAAACATAGTAAAAGCAATGTACAGCAAACCGGTAGCCAGCATCAAACTAAATGGAGAGAAACTTGAAGCAATCCCACTAAAATCAAGGACTAGACAGGGCTGCCCCCTTTCTCCTTATCTTTTCAATATTGTACCTGAGGTACTACCTCAGGCAATTAGACAACATAAGGAGGTCAAAGGGATACAAATTAGAAAGGAAGAAGTCAAACTATCATTATTTGCAGATGACATGATAGTCTAGCTAAGTGACCCAAAAAACTCCACTAGAGAACTCCTACAGCTAATAAACAACTTCAGCAAGGTGGCAGGTTATAAAATCAACTCAAGCAAATCAGTGGCCTTCCTATACTCAAAGGATAAGCAGGCTGAGAAAGAAATTAGGGAAATGACCCCGTTCACAATAGCCACAAACAGTATAAAGTATCTTGGGGTGACTCTTACCAAACATGTGAAAGATCTGTATGACAAGAACTTCAAGACTCTGAAGAAGGAAATGGAAGAAGACCTCAAAAAATGGGAAAACCTCCCATGCTCATGGATCGGTAGAATCAATATAGTTAAAATGGCCATTTTGCCAAAAGTAATCTACTGATTCAATGCAATGCCCATCAAAACCCCAACTCAATTCTTCACAGAGTTAGAAAGACCAATTATCAAATTCATCTGGAATAACAAAAAACCCAGGATAGCTAAAACTATTCTCAGCAACAAAAGAAAGTCTGGGGGAATCAGTATCCCTGACCTCAAGCAATACTACAGAGCAATAGTGTTAAAAACTGCATGGTATTCGTACAGTGACAGGCAGGAGGATCAATGGAACAGGATTGAAGATCCAGAAATGAACCCACACACCTATGGCCACTTGATCCTCGACAAAGAGGCTGAAAACATCCAATGGATAAAAGATAGCCTTTTCAACAAATGGTGCTCGTTCAACTGGAGGTCAGCATGCAGAATAATGCAAATAGATCCATCCTTGTCTCCTTGTACTAAGCTCAAATCCAAATGATTCAAGGACCTCCACATAAAGCCAGACACTCTGAAGCTAATAGAAAAGAAACTGGGGAAGACCCATGAGGACATTGGTACAGGGAGAAAGTTTCTGAACAGAACACCAATAGCGTATGCTCTAAGAGGAAGAATTGACAAATGGGACCTCATAAAATTACAAAGTTTCTGTAAGGCAAAGGACACCATCAAGAAGACAAATCGGCAACCAACAAATTGGGAAAAGATCTTCACCAATCCTACATCAGATAGAGGGCTAATATCCAATATATATAAAGAACTCAAGAAGTTAGACTCCAGAAAACCAAACAACCCTATTAAAAAATGGGGTACAGAGTTAAACAAAGAATTCTCACCTGAAGAACATCGGATGGCGGAGAAGCATCTTAAAAAATGCTCAACTTCATTAGTCATTAGGGAAATGCAAATCAAAACAACCCTGAGATTTCACCTTACACCTGTCAGAATGGCTAAGATTAAAAATTCAGAAGACAGCAGGTGTTGGAGAGGGTGTGGAGAAAGAGGAACACTCCTCCACTGCTGGTGGGGTTGCAAATTGGTACAACCACTTTGGAAATCAGTCTGGCGGTTCCTCTGAAAACTGTCCACCTCACTTCCAGAAGATCCTGCTATACCACTCCTGGGCATATACCCAGAGGATTCCCCACCATGTAATAATGATACATGCTCTACTATGTTCATAGCAGCCCTATTTATAATTGCCAGATGCTGGAAAGAACCCAGGTATCCCTCAACAGAAGAGTGGATGCAAAAAATGTGGTATATCTACACAATGGAGTACTATTCAGCCATTAGAAACAATGAATTCATGAAATTCTTAGGCAAATGGATGGAGCTAGAGAACATCATACTAAGTGAGGTAACCCAGACTCAAAAGGTGAATCATGGTATGCACTCACTAATAAGTGGATATTAACCTAGAAAACTGGAATACCCAAAACATAATCTACACAGCAAATGAGGTACAAGAAGAAAGGAAGAGTGGTCCCTTGTTCTGGAAAGACTCAGTGAAGCAGTATTCAGCAAAACCAGAATGGGGAAGTGGGAAGGGGTGGGTGGGAGGACAGGGTGAGAGAAGGGGGCTTATGGGACTTTCCGGGAGTGGGGGGGGCTAGAAAAGGGGAAATCATTTGAAATGTAAATAAAAAATATATAGAATAAAAAAAATTTTAAACAAACAAAAAAAGTAAATTTCCCATGAATGTTCTCCTCTAAAAACTATTTGTTGAACAGAATTAATGACAATTTATGCAGAGAAATGACATTCATACCTTAGGAGATACCTGTATGTAAATATGAATATCAATAAGAACTATACTCTAAGACTGAGTAAAAAATCAGAAAATGTCGAATTTAGTTTTTACTGAAAACAAAGAAAATGAGTTTATAAAATATTACTTTTGCTAATTAAGAGAAACAGACCAATAGAAAATTCAGTGGCATAGTTATATGAAAGTGTACATCTTGTGTTATGTCTACTTATGACATGAAATTTGCTTTGAAAATTACATAATTTATCAGTATCTTAAATGCCATTTTATAAATTAGTATAGCCTGTGACAAGATTTTTCAAAATGAAAAAAGAGAGAAAGTGTTGATAAAGGGATAAAATGAGATAAAATCCCATTTTATAAAATGTCTTGTGTGGTATTGTTTGTTATTTTGAAAAATTTATACTTTTGTTTTGGGTGTATTTAATTATGATTTTCTACAGATGAAATATGTATAAGATTATTCTTCAAGAAAATGTGTAAATAAAGAATATATCAAATAAAAAGAAAATGTTTGAAAATCAAGACAATCATGTTATACAATTTAAGCCTGTTTCAGAAAAATAAATATAACAAACTTTCACTTATTTATTATTCCTAGACTTCATGTAAATACATAAAAACTCATGTATACAATTATGACAGAAAGGAAAGTGTGTGTGTGTGTGTGTGTGTGTGTGTGTGTGTGTGTGTGTAAGAGTACATGTGCATGTGTGTTTGAATATGGGCTAGAAAGTGGATAGAAATGCAATCATATATGTGCAGAGGCTTGAGGATGATGTCTAATGCCTTCTTGATAGTTCTTTATCTTATTTAATAAGGCAGGGTTTTTAAACTGCTGTGGGTAGCCAAATTTCTTCTAATATCACCTGTCTGTACTTCTGGGCACTGGGATTACAGGTGGACCACCATGCCCATCTGGCTAAACATAGGTTCTGAGAATTCACACCTTATCCTCTCACTTTCTTGGCAACCACTTTACCCACTGAGCATATCTTCAGCAAGAAAATAATTATGAGAATTAAAGAGTCAAAAATCTGTGTAATGTTATTTAAATAAGTAGAATTTTTGATACAATATATGGGAATCAATTTTGAAAAATAGCTTAGAATATTATAACATATCAGCACCATGAACTAAACAGTAATTAAAAGGATAGTACCTTTATAACTGTGGAAACACTGAACATTATTCATAATGTAATACTAAATGTGAGGAGGCAAAAGCTATAATACATTTAGTATAGAGAGATAATGCATTATAGAAATGCATATTATTTCAAAATTAAAAATAATAATGAAAAATATATATACTGGTATTACTGATATTAATGCATCATTTATTGTAATATATATTTCTAATAAAAATGACAGTGAGTAACAGAAATGAAATGTGAAACAAAATAACTAGGCTATACTTACTTTTTAAACAAATGATTATATTATAATTTAACATGAAATTATTTTAGTATAGTATTTATTACTAATTATTAAATAGTGCAGTCTGTGAAAATGTATGAATGCAAATATATTCTGTTAATATAGATCACTAGGTTTAATTACTATCAGTATCAAATATTTTCCTATACATCAAAATTCTTATTTTAAACATTGAATGAAGTAAATGATCTCTCCAATAAAGTTGTGTACACTCACATTTCTTGATGTTAAGCTTTTTTCCCCTACAGTTCTTAGGAAAACCATACAATTGTACGTAATAATGAAAAGAGTGCTCTATAAAATGATGTTGATAAAACGTGTGTGTGTGTGTGTGTGTGTGTGTGTGTGTGTGTCTATCTTGACAGAGGGTTATAAATCAAAAGTGTAAGGAGAGTCCCTGCCTTATATTGGGAAGGAACTAAGCATGGATCAAAACCCATTGGGTTAGGAAACACATAGGGAGGTATTTCACATACTATTTATATTGCTCCAAACACAAAGATAAAATCTTACCAGTATTATTTTTTTCTAATGAAACTTAGTTTTAATTCAAATCAAATTTGAGACTAAGCTTTCAAATTAACTATACTTAAGGATTTGTATGTGAAATATCTCCTGTAGGCACAGCAGCTGCTGGTGGCTGCTCTTGTCCCATAAATTATAGTGATTGAGTGATGTGTCAGAGAGTACAGGGCTACAGGTTCTTATGTAGTACACAGAGATTAGCCAACCATTTAAGAATGTTAAGCAGTCAATCAATATCTTTGACTTTCTAGTGAGGTTCATAAATTTTTACTTTTTAAAAATAATATGCTACTTGCATCAAAGTGCCAAGCACTAATTTCTAGAGTCTATACCACTCCTGGTTATCGTCTATGCTCAGGAGAAATGTATACGTGTGTTCTTATGTCCCTCAGATAATAGTGCCATTTGTCTTTTATGACATCTTATTTCCAGGAAAAGCCAAAATGTCTAACCATAACTTCAAGAAGTTCTCAGCTTATTTTTTTCTACCTCTGGCGGTTTCCCTTCTTTCATCACAGTAAAGGAACCTCAAGAGGAAAACACTTGTTCACATGGCATGTGAACATGTTATAAAAATATAATCCCACCTGTTCACTCTACCTCAAACTATAATCATTTGCTTTTAATAAAGTTAACTTACGTTTGGTCTTCTCATTGTGTCCTGGATTTCCTGGATGTTCTGGGATACAAGCTTATTGCATTTTGCATTTTCTTTGACTGTTGAGTCAATGGTTTCTATAGTATCTTTGGCATCTGAGATTCTTTCTACCATCTCTTGTATTCTGTTGTTGATATTTGCATCTATGGCCCATGATTTCTTCTCAAGGTTTTCTATCTCCAAAGTTGTCTCCCTTTGTGATTTCCTAGTTGTTTCTAATTCTGATTTTAGATCCTGGATGGTTTTGCTTAGCTCCTTCACTTGCTTGTTTGTGTTTTCCTGTAATTCTTTAAGATATTTTTGTGTTTCCTCTTTCATGACTTCTGCTGTTTGACTCACTTTCTCCTGCATTTCTTTAAGATTTTTGTGTTTCTTCTTTATTGGCTTCTATCTCTTGAGCCTTATTCTCCTGAATTTCTTTAAGTGATTTTTTGTGTTTCCATTATATGGGTTTCTAACTTATTCATGTTCCCCTGTATTTCTTTAAGAGATTCATTTATGTCCTTTTTGTGTTCTTCTAGCAGTATCATGAACAGTGATTTTTAAATCCAAATCTTGTTTTTCTGGTGTTTTTGTGTAACCAGGACTTGCTGATATTGGAGAGTTCGGTTCAGACGATGTCATATTGCCTAGATTTCTGTTAGTAGCATTACTGCATTTGCCCTTTGCCATCTTGTTATTTCTGGCGTTAGTTGGTCTTGTCTCTGGCTGGTATTTGTGCCTCCTGTAAAGATGTAGGGCTATTTCTGCAACACTGGATGGCTGGGTTTCCCCTGTTACAGATTGCTGATGTGCTGTTCTCCTCTTGGGTGCCCTTGGAGCCCTAGTGTGCCTTGTCCCAGGTTGTCTGTGTGAACCAGGCGGTGCCCATTTGCTCCTTCAGTGAGTGCAGATGGTCTATGCTGCAGGACATTTTCCGAGTGCTGGTCACTCTGCTGGGCAGCTGATCTCCAAACTGGGTTGGTACACACAAGGCTAGCCTAGCTGCTGAGGCCCTGAGTCTAGGCAAAAGCCTGGCAGGCTAAGGCCTGAGCAAAGTTCCCCTCGGGCTATGACTGTTAATTGGTTATGTCAGGTGGCCAGGATGGTGGAGTGTGCATGCACTCCCTGAAAGTGCTGGGAGTGTCTGCTAGGCTAACAACCTCCTGGCCGGGTTGGCACACAGATGGCCCACTGAGCAGCCCAAGGCCTGGAGTCAGTCCAAAGCCTGTCCGGCTTAGACCCCCCCCCCCATAGGCAGATATGCACACACAGGGGAGAGAGAGAGAGAGAGAGAGAGAGAGAGAGAGAGAGAGAGAGAGAGAGAGAGAGAGAGAGAGAGAGAGATTGGCTTCAATACCACAAAAAGAGAACAAAGTGGTTGGACTTCTAATATGCCCTGCTCAAAGTAACATTTCAAAGCCCTCCTCTCACATTTTCTAAAATAGTCACTGTTGATTATATTTCTTCAGTTCTCTACATCGCTTTCCCCATTTAATATACCACAAAGTGTTACTAGATGATCGTCTTCCCTTCCTCAATCCTATAATAGAAATTTCTTTAAAGTTTAGAACTTGTATATTCTTAAACTTCAGGAAAGTACAAATCAGTCAGATGGGCCAAAATTAAAAACAGTAATGACATCAGATGGTGGAGTAGATTCAGGAAAAGGGGAGGAACATTAATTTACTGCTGGTTGAAGGAAACAATTGTACAACCACTATGGATATCACTGTGGAGTTTCCCCAAAAATCTAGAGATAGATTGAATGCACTAACCAGCTATACAATTCTTGCCTACATATATAACAGACTCAATCTTAAAACAGAGATATTTGCTCAGTTGTATTCATTGCTGCTTTAATCACAATATCCAGAAAATGGAAACAGCCTAGATGTACATCAAATGATGGATGGGTTATGGAAATGTGATACTTTTATGCAATGGAATATTATTCAGCTGTTAAAAAAGAATAAATTATGGATGGAGAGATGTATCACTGTCTAAAAGCACTAGTTGCTATTGGTACTTATTATCCATATGGTGCTTCATAATCATCTGTTACAGTTCCAGAGCATTTGATGCCCTCTTCTAATATCTGTGGGCATTTGCATACACACATGGTAAATGTACACTTATACATATACAATAAATAAAACTAAAAGAGAAAAACAAAGATACAGAATACTCAGGTAAATAGAAAGAACTGCAGATAATCACCCTGAGAGAGTTAACTTAGAACCAAATAAACAAACATTGTCTGTTTCTTTTGTATGCATTTGTTAACTTTTAAGCTTTAGATGTATATGTTTCATTTAGAATCTCAGCAGAGACAGGATGGATAGTATGAGACTGGGGGAGGGGAAAAGAAACATTTCTTGGAAGGGGGGAATTAGAATATGGTGTCATACATGGAAATGGAGTAAAATGAAAATAAAAAAATAAATGAGTCAGAGTTAGACAGACAGTGTAAACTGGGGAATATGGGGGGTAGGGATAACTAACACTAAAATCTTTTTGAAAAGGTATATGAAAAATTACTACTGTAGAATCTTGCAAAAATGTACACACACATATGTAAAGAGATTAAATGGAGTTACCCTAAGATGGATGAACAATACTTCACCTAGACAGTGTATACACTATCAAATAAAACTTTTAGTATCAGGAATGAGTTACTTCTTCTTTGCTGTTGGCCAGTGAATTGCAAAAGAGACTTACTACAAATTTATATGCTATTACTAATGCTGCTTCTTATACGCAAGAACTTTATAGTAAAACACTATTGTTGAAAACACTACACAGTTTGTTAGAAACATGGAAAAAACAACTCACTACTCACAGGAAGCTTCATACCAATTGGCTACTTTTCATGGTCCTGAAAATTGCTCTATGAACCTCCTGAAAGATAAAAACAAACTTCAGTCTCACCTAGCTGTGAATGCTATGTGCTGTAGTAATGGCATTCCTGGTAAAAAACACATACAGGAGGAACGCTTGGCACAAATGATTTGGAAGTAGCCAGCAACTTTTTGATGGGGTTTAATACCCACTCCACCAAATAGAACTAATACTGGGTGCTTTTAAAGAAACCAAGATACCAGGGTTCTTTCCAGCTTCTGGTTATTATAAATAGGGCTGCTATGAACATAGTGGAGCACGTATCCTTATTACATGCTAGGGAATCCTCTGGGTATATGCCCAGGAGTGGTATAGCAGGATCCTCAGGAAGTGATGTGCCCAGTTTTCTGAGGAAACGTCAGACTGATTTCCAAAGTGGTTGTACCAATTTGCAACCCCACCAGCAGTGGAGGAGTGTTCCTCTTTCTCCAGATCCTTGCCAACACCTGCTATCTCCTGAATTTTTTTTATTGATATATTTTTATATACATTTCAAATTATTTCTCCTTTTCTGAGTCCCCACTCCCCACAAGTCCCATAAGCCCTCTTCCCTCCCGCTGTTCTTCCATCCACCCCTTTCCATTTCCCTGTTATGGAATTCCCCTATACTCTTGCACTGAGCCTTTCCAGAACCAGGGGCCACTCCTCCATTCTTTTTGGACATCATTTAATTTGTGGATTACGTCCTGGGTATTCAAAGTTTCTAGGCTAATATCTGCTTATCAGTGAGTGCATAGCATGATTGATCTTTTGAAACTGGGTTACCTCACTTAGTATGATGTTCTCCAGCTCCATCCATTTGTCTAAGAATTTCATGAATTCATTGTTTCTAATGGCTGAATAGTACTCCATTGTGTAAATATACCACATTTTTTGTATCCATTCCTCCGTTGAAGGACACCTAGGTTCTTTCCAGCTTCTGGCTACTACAAATATGGCTGCTATGAACATAGTGGAGCATGTGTCCTTATTGCATGCTGAAGAATCCTCTGAATATATGCCCAGGAGTGGTATAACAGGGTCCTCAGGAAGTGACTTGCCCAGTTTTCTGAGGAACCACCAGACTTACTTCCAGAGTGGTTGTACCAATTTGCAACCCCACCAGCAGTGGAGGAGTGTTCCTCTTTCTCCACATCCTTGCTAACACCTGCTGTCTCCTGAGTTTTGACCTTAGCCATTCTGACTGGTGTGAGGTGAAATCTCAGGGTTGTTTTGATTTGCATTTCTCTAATGATTAATGATGTTGAACATTTCTTAAGGTGTTTCTCAGCTCTCCGAAGTTCTTCATGTGAAAATTCTTTGTTTAGCTCCATACCCCACTTTTTAATGGGGTTATTTGGTTCTCTGGGTTCTACTTTCTTGAGTTCTTTGTATATATTAGATATCTCTCTGTTGGATTTAGGTCTGGTGAAGATCCTTTCCCAGTCTGTTGGTTGACATTTTGTCCTTTTGACAGTGTCCTTTGCCTTACAGAAACTTTGTAGTTTTATGAGGTCCCATTTGTCAATTCTTGATCTTAGAGCATAAGCTATTGGTGTTCTATTTAGGAACATTTCCCCTGTGCCCATGTCCTCCAGGGTCTTCCCCAGTTTCTTTTCGATTAGTTTCAGTGTGTCAGGTTTTATGTGGAGGTCCTTGATCCATTTGGAGTTGAGCTTGATACAAGGAGATAAGAATGGATCGATGCACATTCTTCTGCATGCTGACCTCCAATTGAACCAGCACCATTTGTTGAAAAGACTATCTTTTTTCCACTGGATGCTTTCAGCTCCTTTGTCAAAGACCAAGCGTCTCCTGAAATTTTAATCTTAGCCATTCTGGCTGGTGTAAGGTGAAATCTCAGAGTTGTTTTGATTTGAATTTCCCTAATGACTAATGAAGTTGAGCATTTTTTAAGATGCTTCTTAGCCATCCGAAGTTCTTCAGGTAAAAATTCTTTGTTTAGCTCCGTACCCCATTTTTTAATTGGATTTTTCAACCCTCATCAGAGAAACTTCTTCCAACTAACAGAGATCCACAAGTGAATTCTGAATAACACTCCTCCCTTTAAGATTCTGGTACCTTCATAGAAGAGGAAGCGGAAATATAAGACACAGATGATAGTTGTTACTTCAAGGAAACAATGTTTTCTGGACATAACAGGGAAATCACACATATGAACTCACTGTAATTTTGACAGCATGTACAAAACCAGTATAGGCCAGTCACAATCTCATCATGGAGTGGGAGAATGGACACAAAGTCTCACTCTTTGCTGAGTAGTTATTGTCATTTGAATGTTCCTGGAGAGTGGGACACTGGTACATCTTTACCCAAGATTAGCTGGACAAGACAAAGTGGACATAATAGATTTCATAGAGGCAAAAAGAGAGAGAACATAAAGTTGGATGAGTAGGGAGATATGGATCTTTAAGGAGTTGTAAAGATGAATGTGATTATTTTATGAAATTCTTTCTTATTTGATATATTTTTTATTTACATTTTAAGTGATTTTCCCTTTCCTGTGTCCTTCCTCCCTGAAAGTCCCATAAGCCCTCTTCACTCCCCCTGTTCCCCAATTCACCCCTTCCCACTTCCCTGTCCTGGTATTCCCCTACACTGCTGCATTGAGCCTTTCCAGGACCAGGGGCCTCTCCTTCCTTCTTCTTGGGCATCATTTGATATGTGAATTGTGTCTTGGGTATTACAAGCTTCTAGGCTAATATCCATTTATCACTGAGTACATACCATGAGTGTTCCTTTGAGACTGGGTTACCTCACTTAGGATGATGCTCTCCAGTTCTGTCCATTTGTCTAAGAATTTCATGAATTCATTGTTTTTAATTGCTGAGTAGCATTCCATTGTGTAAATATACGACATTTTATGTATCCATTCCTCCATTGAGGGACATCTGGGTTATTTCCAGCTTCTGGCTATTATAAATAGGGCTGTTATGAAAATAGTGGAGAATGTATCATTACATGATGGGGAATCTTCTGGGTATATGCCCAGGAGTGGTATAGCAGGGTCCTCGGGAAGTATCATTCCCAGTTTTCTGAGGAACCGCCAGACTGATTTACAGAGTTGTAGTAACAGCTTCCAACTCCACCAGCAGTAGAGGAGTGTTCCTCTTTCTCCACATCCTCGCCAGCGCCTGTTTTCTCCTGGCTTTTTTATTTTAGCCATTCTGACTAGTGTGTGGTGAAATCTCAGGGTTGTTTTGATTTACCTTTACCGGATACCTAAGGATTTTGAACACTTCTTTAGGTTCTTCTCAGGCATTCGATATTCCTCAAGTGAAAATCCTTCCTTTAGCTCTGTTCCCCAATTTTATGGGGATATTTGGCTCTCTGGAGTCTACCTTCTTGAGATCTTTGTATATATTGGATATTAGCCCTCTGTCAGATGTAGGGTTGGTAAAGATCTTTTCAGATCTTTTCTCAATTTGTTGGTTACAGTTTGGTCCTTTTGACAATGTCCTTTGCCTTACTGAAACTTTATAGTTTTATGAAGTCCCATTTGTCAATTCTTTTTTGTTTATTTGTTTGTTTGTTTGTTTGCTTTTTTTGGTTTTTCAAGACAGGGCTTCTCTGTGTGGTCCTGGCTATCTGGGAACTCGCTCTGTAGACCAGGCTGGCCTCGAACTCAGAAATCCGCCTGTCTCTGCCTCCAAGTGCTGGGAATACAGGCATGCACCACCACACCCAGCTCCATTTGTCAATTATTGATCTTAGAGCATAAGTTATTGGTGTTCTCTTCAGGAACTTTTTCCCTGTGCCCATGTCCTCAAGGGTTTTCCCCAGTTTCTTTTTTATTAGTTTCAGTGTGTCTGGTTTTACATGGAGGTCCTTGATCTACGTGGACTTGAGTTTAGTACAAGGAGATAAGAATGGATGAATTTGCATTCTTTTGCATGCTGACCTCCAGTTAAACCAGCACCATTTTTTCCACTGAATAGTTGTAGCTCCTTTATCAAAGATGAAGTAACCATAATTATGTGGGTTCATTTCTGGTTCTTCAATTCTATTCCATTGATCTACTTGCCTGTCACTGTACCAATACCATGCAGTTTTTAACATAATTGCTCTGTAGTACTGCTTGAGGTCAGGGATACTGATTTCCTCAGAAGTTCTTTTACTGTTGAGAATAGTTTTAGCTATCCTGGGTTTTTTCTTATTCCAGGTGAATTTGAGAATTGCTCATTCTAAGTCTATGAAGAATTGAGTAGGGATTTTGTTGGGGATTGCATTGAATCTGTAGATTGCTTTTGGCAAGATGGCCATTTTTACTATATTAATCATGCCAATACAAGAGCGTGGAAGATTTTTCCATCTTCTCAGGTCTTCTTCAATTTCATTCTTCAAAGACTTGAAGTTCCTGCCATATAGATCTTTCATTTGTTTGGTTAGAGTCACACCAAGATACTTTATATTGTTTGTGGCTATTGTGAAGGGTGTCATTTCCTTAATTTCTTTCTCAGCCTGTTTATCCTTTGAATATAGGAAGGCTACTGATTTGCTTGAGTTGATTTTATATCCAGACTCTTTGCTGAAGTTGTTTATCAGCTGTCGGAGTTCTCTGGGGGAGTTTTTTTGGGTCACTTAAATATACTATCATATCATCTGCAAATAGTAAAAGTTTGACTTCTTCCTTTCCAACTTGTATCCCTTTGACCTCCTTTTGTTGTCTAATTTCTCTGGCTAGAACTTCAAGTAATATATTGAATAAATATGGAGAGAGAGGGCAGCCTTGTCTAGTCCCTGATTTTACTGGGATTGCTTCAAGTTTCTCTCCATTTAGTTTGATGTTGGCTACGGGTTTGCTGTATATTGCTTTTATAATGTTTAGGTACGGACCTTTAATTCCTGTTCTTTCCAAGACCTTTAACATAAAAGGATGCTGAATTTTATCAAATGCTTTTTCAGCATCTAATGGTCAGATGTTCAGCATCACAGAGTCAGTACCCAAAATAACAAAATCACAAACGAAAAGGTTGAAATAACAACAGAAACTGAGGAAATCCAAAAAATTATATCCTACTTCAAAAGCCTATACTCAACAAAACTGGAAAATCTGGATGAAATGGACAATTTCCTAGACAGATACCAACGACCAAAATTTATTCAGGATCATATAGACCAATTAAATGGTTCCATAATCCCTAAAGAAATAGAAGTGGCCATTGACAATCTCCCAACCAAAAAAAGCACAGGACCAGATGGCTTTACTGCAGAGTTCTATCAGACATTCAAAGGAGACCTAATGCCAATACTCTTCAAACTATTCCACAAAATAGAAACAGAAGGAACATTACCCAACTTGTTCTATGAAGCCACAATTTCACTGATACCAGAACCACACAAAGATCCAACAAAAAAAGAGAACCTTAGACCAATTTTCCTTATATATATCGATTCAAAAATACTCAATAAAATTCTTGCCAACAAAATCCAAGAACATATCAAAACAATCATTCAACATGATCAAGTAGGTCCTAGCCCACGGATGCAGGGATGGTTCAATATATGGAAATACATCAATGTAATCCACTACATAAATAAACTCAAAGAAAAATGGTCATTTCATTGTATGAATTTCTTAAAGAATTAATAAAATATTATTTTTATAAGTTTGTGCTAGTTTGTTTTCCAATGTGTCTCAAATTGTAGGTAGCTCTTACTAGGGGTTCTATAAATATTTAATATTTTGTTTATTCTGTTTGCAAATATTTATCAAGCATTTATTAGTATATTGTACATATATTTTATGGATACTCAAAGAGGAGAAAAATATGACTCTATACATTTTAACTACAAAGGCTATATTGACATCTATAAGAAGTCAAAGATGCAAAAAATACCTGAAAAAATATTCAGTACTTAACAAGGAAATAATTTCAAGAACAGAAAAAAGTAGGTGCAACAGAATGAATATTTATAGATAATTTCAATAGGTCCTTGCCAAACTACAGGATACATTATTTTTCTTTGAAAGTGTGATTGATCAAATAATAGTAAAATCTCCATGTCTTCTAATCTAAAGGAGAAAGATCTCCATGTCTTCTAATTTCAGCAGCAAATGCTGGAACCTTGAGAAAGACATGAGATAGATACATAGATAAACAGGAAAGTAGGTAGATGGATAACAGAGAGACAGATACATATCTATATTCATATTTTATCAATAATATGTTTAAAATATTATTAGTGTTCCTTTTTTACATTTTTCTGCCAATTATTTATAATGAGGAAAGTTTTAACAAATTAAATGAAAGTGGACTAGGTGTAAAATCATTAAAATAATTCATTCATGTTTGGGAGACTTAGCAGCTATGATTTGATCCTTATATTTTCTATTGTTTGAATGAACAAAGGAAGGATGTAGATTATTATGGAAATTAGCATGCTTATTTCACTTTTCTTGGTAATGTGAATAAAATAGCCACTAACCCAAAAATCTATTGCTCTATTTCTGTCTGTTTTACCTATTTTAGTAAAGTACTTTCTGCATTAAAGATTGTTCATGGTGGTAACACAAAATAAACATGACTTTTTAAAAAAAATCAGGTTTACTTTCAGTGTGTAGGTTCACAATATTTAGCTTCCTTTCTCTAATACCCAGACACTATAACTTATTCAACAATCTGCCAGATAATCACTTAAGGTGGTTCATCAGTATTTCAGACAACATCTCCTATCTTAGCAAAGATTGACCATTATCATTATAAAATACACATCTGTGTCAAACCATGGAGAATTATGCCTCACTGCACTTACTGCCATAAAGAGAAAAGCACTGAATACTTTAATATTCAGCCTTCTTACAGGCATACTAAAATAGTCTCATCTTCAAAGAGAATCATGTGATAAGTTCTCAAATTAGTCAAAAGCAGGATGATTTTAAAATACTTCATTTTAAATAAGGCATATATTCTTCCCTGTGGATTTTGATTCCATTTCCCTTGGCCGCAAAAGCTCAGGTTTTGCCTGGTGGTAGTGCAGCCAGCCTGAATGGGCATTGCTAAAGCTGTGTGCCAAAATGTGTGAGGGCTGTGCAGCACTGAGAGCTGATAGACCATTAGGCAGATTGGGATTCTGTGCAGCTGTCTGGATGCTGCAAGAATGGCTATACTCTTTGTCACAGGATGATGCTGCCAGAGGGACTGCACACTTGATGCTTTAAACACCTTTATTTCCTTTGATGTGAATTTGATCTGTGGGAATTCAGACTTTTGAGAATAATCTTATCTAGGAAAAAAAGAAAGAAAGCAAGCTTTCAAATGCTCATATTCTAATATCTTCATGGTAACATGAGCAAATCAGGTTTTCCTCGTGGTCACAAATGATTATATGCTAGACTACTTTTTAAAGGCTCATTTCAATCCTTATGTTCAAGTTCTTTGCACACTCAATTTTCTTTATTAGTCAAGCATTCTGAATGCATAGTTTGCATTTTGATCTTATGAGTTCTGTTTTTTGGCTGTTTATAGTTCAGCAGATTCTTGAATACTGACTATCAGAGTGTTCAAAAATCAATCTACAGAGCTAATTTTGTGACATGCAACACTTAACTTCCTAGCTGATTTGATTGCTCTTAGTGGTCATTAATTGACTACATTTCTAGTTTTAATTATGGTTCTGTATTTGTCAAATACCTGGACAAATCAAGAAGTACTAAGAACCTCCTCATCTTTATAATTAACCTGTCAAATTCAGAACAAATATCTTACATCAACTCTGTGGGAGTTTTAGTCATTTGGATGATAATTTCCATTCCACAGAAACACTCACTGCTGGTGAGATTCAAGAAATAATCTACTACTGCATTCCTCCTAGTAAAAACTGAACATTCTATCTGTAGGTGAAGTAACATGATAAACAAAAATGTGCTCTTATTCATGCCATCTTACCAACTTACCAGTCTGAATTCCTGTATCATAATAAAACTTAAAAGTCAAACATTTCTAAATAATCAGAGGTGTCATAAATAATCACCATGGAGGATTTCCTCAATAGGCTGTCAGCCTCCTGTAGATTGCTCTGCAGACATAGTGTAGTCTTACTTAAAGATGAGTCTCTTGAGAGCAATAGAGATGCCCTGGAAAGTAGGAGGAAATGACATTAATACAAAATGCAAAGACATTTTGGCATTTTGCTGAATTTTGTAATCATCTTTATTTCATGATGTAAATGTTTCTGATGAACTATTTTTCTCTCGCCTTTCCTTCATGAATACATTTGAAATTCAGAGGTCAATATGAAGAATCTCTAAATTCTAGTGTTCAGTTTTAATAAATAAAAATTACATTCCAGCTCTACTGCATTTTAAATTCACAATGCAACTATACGTGGTGTATTTAAAACTGTTAAACTAGATACAAATGGAAAGAGAGACCATAAAGGAATTAAGCAAGATCCTAATGGGCTCTGCATTTGCACATTATAAATGACCAATCTTGTCTATAAAGAAGTGTTCAGTGCAGTGCTCCATAGGACAGTGGAACACCACATTCCTTGAATACACACACACACACACACACACACACACACAAATATATATATATATATATATATGCTTGAGCTTAAAATTGAACTCAAATATTTGATCCTTTTTTGTTTGACTTTAGGGTATTGCAGCAATAAATACCCTCTGCCTCTTGATTAGATTAACTCTAAAATATAAACACCAGTCTTCATGCCATTTCTTACATTGCAATTTCAATGCTGTTTTTATTTTTTCCTTTATCATGGCATGAATTTAGAGGAAGCTGAAAAAGTCATTTCAAGAACTAGAATGCTATCATTACATGAACATTCCTTTCCTTGGACTTGCTAGAGTTGTGCATCTGAGTGTGCTTTGTTTCCTAGGGCATTTTGGTTAAAAGCAGTCTGGGGATTCAAACTTTCATTTATGAATCCCTGGTGGACTTAAAATACTTAGCGTAAGAATATGTAACCAGAAATGGTGTTCTATTTTTTCTTTGCAAATATTCTCTAATAAAAAAGAAATAGAGAACAGCCCCTGGCCGACATCTGTTTTGTCCTCAGAAACCATGAAAAAAGGAAACAAAGCTTGCTTCTCAGACAGCCCTCACTTCCCTTTTCTCTGTCAGTATTTCCTAATTCTAATTCATGAGTTGTAAATATTAAGTTTGAATTGTGTGTCATATGATCCAGAAAGGAAAGTATCTCTATTTTCCAGGAAAAAAAACGAGATGCAGATAGAGAGAAACAGTGACTAATTATTAATCTTGGAGAAATGCATGAGCAGTGAAATTCATAGAGAGAGGTAGAAAGATGGCCTCTCCTTCTGCTGTCTGCTCTAAGCAATCTGAAGGAGTCAATTCTCCCATACAAATGTTGGCAAAGCAATGGAATTAAATATTTGTTTTCAGAATAAGAGTTCATTGCATACTTTTAAACTATAGTACTTATATTAAACATAAGGGTGTATTTTGTCATTGCACACATAGTAACGTGGAAATAGACTCCTTCATGTACTTATTGACAAGAGTACAAGATGATAGGATTGAGAATTCTAATTAAACTCACCATATGACAGACTGATCCTGAAAACTATTGTAAAAACATTAGAGTAAATATATACCTCAGTGATAAAGGGAAGGTTTTGATTGAATGAAATGTTGGGTTTGATTTATGACATTGCCAGTTACTACTGATGGTTTAAGGGCCAGACATGACTTTAATCCAGCATTTGTGAGGCAGACACAGGAGAATCTCTGCAAAGGCAAAGAAAATCTGGTTGATGTGACAAGTTCCAGGCTAGATTACACTACAAGAGACTGTATCTCCATAAATTATAAATTAATTTTCACCATAATATCCCAAATAGCTATACCTTGTTTCCTAGTAAAATATCCTTAAATCCACTTTCTTAGATACTTGTATGCTTCCTATTTCTCTGTGTTTCTTTTAGTCTCTACTTCAACTGTTTATAAAATATCAATTTAGGGTTTAAGTAACAGAACTAGAAAAATATTGCAAATTTTGGTGACCATGTGCTATATAAGACTGGAAAAGAGATCGGGTGGTTATACGATTTATTCCAATCTAGTCAGATGAATTAAATTGTGCTTTGAAAAGACCTTCACTTTCACTGAACAATGCATTTTCTATTATAAGGCAAGATTGTCATTCTCTATTTTTTGTCAAAGATGGGACAAAATTTGATGTTTTTGAATCAGTTTTTACAAGCAAAATTTTCCCAGCATTTTAGTACTTTTATGGAATAACAATGAGAAATCCACAATATAGTAACATTTTGTCACTACTGCATTATCTACATGAAATATTTTGCCTGGGTTTTCTAGTTAAGTGGAAGGCTCATGCACTGTCATATACGAGATGAAATTCAGTTGAAGAACACTGTGACCTTGGAAAATTATTCTTATTTATGACTAACATTTGAATATCTATAATATTGCCCTATCTTATTAGAGCTTCATTGTGGGCATTAAGTGAAATAGTATATGCAAAGCAGCTAAAAGAGTGTCGGGTATACAGTGAAAAATTAATGTAAGTGCCAGATTTTCTAACATTGCTTTTTAAGAATCCTACTTCTTTCTCTGATGAAAAAGATTTACAAAAAGATATTTATACTTGACATCATCACACACCAGAAATGTTTATCTAAGCATGTTTGTGAAACAATTGGTAGTGAAAAAACGAGGGCTGTGCCTGAAGAAAAGGAAAGCAAGGCTTGGCACATGATATTTTAGACTATATAATTATGCAGAGCAGTGAATATTTTGTCCATTATTGGTTGTTTAGAAGCATCTCTCTCCTTCCCACTAGATGCCAGTAGTACCACATATTCACTTCCCAGTTGTGACAGCCAAAATTATTTCTATACATTGCTAAATGTCTTGCAGAGGAAAGACAGCCACTCTTGATTAAAAATGCCAGTTCATGCAAATTTAGGTGTGGAGGTTTTATTCCATCAGTACAGCTTATTAGCTAACTGAATTTATTATGAACATAGATTATGATCTGTTGAGACACAGATAGAACCATAGATATACATATTCATGTGATTTAATGATGCCAATATCCTTTCAAAACAATAATTGTAGTGAAGCCATTTTTGATAGAAATTGGGTTCTCAAAGGGAAGAGCCAAGCAATACATTTTTTTAAGCCAACCAATACATTCTATTCTATATAAGCTATATTCTTATTCAATGGAGGTATTTTTATAAATGTTATTATGTACATGATTTGGTGTAAATTTATATGCAGTACACCCATACACATTTCACTTGAAAAAAGTCTTCAAAATGTTTAACACAGTGAAATTATATTTTAATTCAATCTAATGAGAGATTTAAGGACATACTTCAAGAATGAGCTCATAAGAACAAGCTCATTATAGGGTAAAACAAGGGTACTTTGTTTCACTTATGCTATATAAGCTTTCCCTAAGGTACGTTTAATTTATAACAAAATTGGGAAGAGGGTAGAGAAGTTTTACTGTCAAAAAATCCAAATAAAAAATGGCAATGAATCCCTCTTCCCTCTCCTCTTCCTCCTCCTCCTTCTCCACCTCTTTCTTCTTCTTCTTCTTCTTCTTCTTCTTCTTCTTCTTCTTCTTCTTCTTCTTCTTCTTCTTCTTCTTCTTCTTCTTCTTCTTCTTGTGTGCATAATGGTTTGTGTACCACTATATGCACAAACCTGTGTGCATGTTTGTGCACCACTTTTGTGCCAGGATGCCAAAGGGTGTCATAAAATCACATACAAGTGGAGTTATAGAGTGTTATGAGTTTCTGTGCAGGTACTGGGAATCAAACTGGATTATTTTGCAGGAATATGGCTCTTAACTGCTAAGTCATTTCTCCAATAAATTATAGGTAGAAATCTAAACATCAGCATTACATTCACCCTTTTGTAAATGAAGAAAAAATATAGAATAAAAAAGATGAAAATAGCAAAAGGATTGTTCACAATTATGAATTTTATATCCAAACAATATAAGCTCTCCACTGATGTGTAGGATAGCTATTAGAAACATCACCCAGATGACTAGAGTGCCATACAGCAATAGATCATTTAATTGTCCTCTACACAGGGACTGACACAGTCAATGCAATAAGTTGGAAAATGGAAATTCTTTCCCTTGTATAACATGCAGCAGCTGCTGCTATGCTTCCTATTTGACAGCTCCCTAAGTGGGTTTTGGATATATCTAGGACCCCATGTTAATAGGTATCCCCCATGACAGCCCAGAATTTCTCAGCCTAAACCATCTCAAGTCTCACTGAGACAAAAAAAGATAAAAGGCTTTATTCTTCTCACTGGGTCAGAGTACTACTATTACTTTTGTATGTGCATTTGTGCCACTATAACTTTGTAATCACTGTTCCATTTATCCTAAATCATATTCTTGTCTTTTATGCAATGGAATATATTTTGTACTCCTTAAAACCTGACTTGAATAGTACCTAGTTCAATGTAACATTCTGTTTGCCAGAGAGGTAAGTGATATTCTTCAGAAGTCAAATACTATTTTCTTTGTGTCTCTTTAGGTTATTTTTTGTATGCAACTTTTTTTTCAAGTTCTTTGCTAGATAATCAGTATTTAAAGGTAAAGTATCATGGTCTTTATCACAGCAACAGAAAATACTGTAAAGTTGAATCTGTGGTCTAAAATATCATTTTACCATTTAATGGGAAAAACAAATTTAGAAGAAAACTTGTGGAGTATTTGAATTATGCAATCCTCAACATCAAATATTAGACTGAAGATCAAATGAATTGTTTGACCTGGAGATAGTGTTCTAAATGTCATCCAAAGAAAAATCAAAGATAACACAAGATACGGGTCAGATTTCTTTTAAAAGAAAAGAGTACTAACGGTAGAAAGTCAAGGGATGGACACTTGATGGATATTCACATTTATGTGTGGTAGAAAGAAAGGGTAAACATATATTGGTTAAAGTTGAGGAAAGTCAGGTTTTAAGAAAGATTGAACAGTGGAAAGAGATGGAGAAAAATAAATCAAGTCGATGAATGAGATATTCAGCAAACACTGTAATGCTTTGGGATTCACAAGAGGTTCATAGAATTTCAGATATAGAAGAGAAGAATTACTGCTAGCATTCAAAACAAGAAGTTCTGTAATAACACTAAGAGGTAATGATCTTGACAACACTTAAATAATTTCCACTACTTATGAAGAAACCATGAAATAAATAGGTTTTTTTTACACTTCTTTTTTTATTAGATACATTTTTTATTTACATTTTAAATGATTTCCCCTTTTCTAGCCCCCCCCATTACCCGAAAGTCCCATAAGCCCCCTTCCCTCCCCCTGTCCTCCCACCCACCCCTTCCCACTTCCGCGTTCTGAATTTGCCGAATACTGCTTCACTGAGTCTTTCCAGAACAAGGGGCCACTCTTCCTTTCTTCTTGTACCTCATTTGATGTGTGGATTATGTTTTGGGTATTCCAGTTTCCTAGGTTAATATCCACTTATTAGTGAGTGCATACCATGATTCACCTTTTGAGTCTGGGTTACCTCACTTAGTATGATGTTCTCTAGCTCCATCCATTTGCCTAAGAATTTCATGAATTCATTGTTTCTAATGGCTGAATAGTACTCCATTGTGTAGATATACCACATTTTTTGCATCCACCATTCTGTTGAGGGTTACCTTGGTTCTTTCCAGCTTCTGGTTATTGTAAATAGGGCTGCTATGAACATAGTAGAGCATGTATCATTATTACATGGTGGGGAATCCTCTGGGTATATGCCCAGGAGTGGTATAGCAGGATCTTCTAGAACTGAGTGGCCCAGTTTTCCGAGAAACCACCAAACTGATTTCCAGAGTGGTTGTACCAATTTGCAACCCCACCTGCAGTGGAGGAGTGTTCCTCTTTCTCCACATCCTCACCAACGCCTGCTGTCTCTGGAATTTTTAATCTTAGCCATTCTGACCGGTGTAAGGTGAAATCTCAGTGTTGTTTTGATTTGAATTTCCCTAATGACTAATGAAGTTGAACATTTTTTAAGATGCTTCTCCGCCATCCGAAATTCTTCAGGTGAGAGTTCTTTCTTTAACTCTGTACCTCATTTTTTAATAGGGTTGTTTGGTTTTCTAGATTCTAACTTCTTGAGCTCTTTATATATATATTGGATATTAGCCCTCTATCTGATGTAGGATTGGTGAAGATCTTTTCCCAAGGTGCTGGTTGAAAAGGCTATCTTTTTTCCATTGGATGTGTTCAGCTACTTTGTCGAGGATCAAGTGGCCATAGGTGTGTGGGTTCATTTCTGGATCTTCAGTCCTGTTCCATTGATCCTCTTGCCTGTCACTGTACCAATACAATGCAGTTTTTAACACTATTGCTCTGTAGTATTGCTTGAGGCCAGGGATGCTGATTGCCCCAGACTTTCTTTTGTTGCTGAGAATAGTTTTAGCTATCCTGGGTTTTTTGTTATTCCAGATGAATTTGATAATTGCTCTTTCTAACTCTGTGAAGAATTGAGTTGGGATTTTGATGGGTATTGCATTGAATGTGTATATTGCTTTTGGCAAAATGGCCATTTTAACTATATTGATTCTACCGATCCTTGAGCATGAGAGGTTTTCCCATTTTTTGAGGTCTTCTTCCATTTCCTTCTTCAGAGTCTTGAAGTTCTTGTTATACAGATATTTCACATGTTTGGTAAGAGTCACCCCAAGATACTTTATACTGTTTGTGGTTATTGTGAAGGGTGTCATTTCCCTAATTTCTTTCTCAGCCTGCTTATCCTTTGAGTATAGGAAGGCCACTGATTTGCTTGATTTGCTTTCGTAACCTGCCACTTTGCTGAAGTTGTTTATCAGCTGTAGGAGTTCTCTTGTGGAGATTTTTGGGTCACTTAGGTAGACTATCATGTCATATGCAAATAATGATAGTTTGACTTCTTCCTTTCCAATTTGTATCCCCTTGACCTCCTTATGTTGTCGAATTGCCCGAGCTAGTGGCTCAAGTACAATATTGAAAAGATAAGGAGAAAGGGGGCAGCCCTGTCTAGTCCCTGATTTTAGTGGGATTGCTTCAAGTTTCTCTCCATTTAGTTTGATGCTGGCTACCGGTTTGCTGTATATTACTTTTACTATGTTTAGGTATGGACCTTGAATTCCTGTTGTTTCCAAGACTTTAAGCATGAAAGGATGCTGAATTTTGTCAAATGCTTTTTCAGCATCCAATGAAATGACCATGTGGTTCTTTTCTTTGAGTTTGTTTATGTAGTGGATTGCATTGATGGGTTTCCGTATATTGAACCAACCCTGCATCCCTGGGATAAAGCCTACTTGATCATGGTGAATGATCGTTTTGATGGCTTCTTGGATTCAGTTGGCAAGAATTTTATTGAGTATTTTGCATCGATATTCATAAGGGAAATTGGTCTGAAGTTCTCTTTCTTTGTTGGATCTTTGTGTGGTTTTGGTATCAGTGTAATTGTGGCTTCGTAGAAGGAATTGGGTAGTGTTCCTTCTGTTTCTATTTTTTGGAATAGTTTGAAGAGTATTGGTGTTAAGTCTTCTTTGAAGGTCTGATAGAATTCTGCACTGAAATCATCTGATCCTGTGCTTTTTTTGGTTGGAAGACTTTCTATGACTCCTTCTATTTCATTAGAAGTTATGGGACTCTTTAGATGATCTATTTGTTCCTGATTTAATTTTGGTATTTGATATCTGTCAAGGAAATTGTCCATTTCCTCCAGATTCTCCAGTTGTGTTGAGTATAGGCTCTTGTAGTAGGATCTGATGATTTTTTGGATTTCCTCAGTTTCTGTTGTTATATCCCCCTTTTCATTTCTAAGTTTTCTAATCTGGATACTTTCTCTGTGCCCTTTGGTCAGTCTGGCTAAGGGTTTATCTATCTTGTTGATTTTCTCAAAGAACCAGCTCCTTGCTTCTTTGATTCTTTGTACGGTTCTCTTTGTTTCCAATTGATTGATTTCAGCCCTGAGTTTGATGATTTCCTGTCTTCTACTCCTCCTGGGTGAATTGGCTTCTTTTTGTTTCAGGACTTTCAGGTATGTCGTTAAGCTGCTAGTATATGCTCTATCCATTTTCTTTTTGGAGGCACTCAGGGCTATGGAGTTTTCCTCTTAGCACTGCTTTCATTGTGTCCCAAAGATTTGGGTATGTTGTGCCTTCATTTTCATTAAATTCTAAAAAGTCTCTGATTACTTTCTTTGTTTCTTCTTTGGCCAAGGTGTCATTTAGTAGAGTATTATTCAGCCTCCATGTGTATGTGGGCTTTCTGTTGTTTTTGTTGCTATTGAAAACCACTCTTACACCATAGTGATCTGATAGGAGGCATGGGATTAGTTCGATCATCTTATATTTGTTTAGGTCTGTCTTGTGACCAATTATATGGTCGATTTTGGAGAAGGAACCATGAGGTGCTGAGAAAAAGGTATATTCTTTTGCTTTAGGGTGAAATGTTCTATAAATATCAGTCAAATCCAATTGGTCCAAAGCTTCAATTAGTTTTACTGTGTCCCTGTTTAGTTTCTGTTTTCCCGATCGGTCCATTGAGGAGAGTGGAGTGTTGAAGTCCCCCATAATTATTGTGTGAGGTGCAATGCGTGCTTTGAGCTTTAGTAAAGTTTCTTTTACGAATGAGGGTGCCCTTGCATTTGGCGCATAGATGTTCAGGGTTGAAAGTTCTTCTTGGTGAATTTTTCCTTTGACTAGAAAGAAGTGTCCTTCTGTGTCTCTTTTGATGACTTTAGGTTGAAAGTCAATTTTATCTGATATTAGAATGGCTACTCCTGCTCATTTCCTGTGACCATTGGCTTTTAAGATTGTCTTCCAGCCTTTTACTCTAAGGTAGTTTTTATCTTTGACCCTGAGGTGTGTCTCCTGTATGCAGCAAATTGTAGGGTCCTGCTTTCTTATCCAGTCTGTTAGTCTATGTCTTTTTATTGGGGAATTGAGTCCATTGATGTTAAGAGTTATTAAGGAATAGTGATTATTACTTCTTGTCATTTTTGATGTTCTTTTTATATTTGAGTGGTTATCTTCTTTTGGATTTGATGAAGGAAGGTAACTATCTTGCTTTTTCCAGGGTGTAGTTTCCCTCCTTATATTGGAGTTTTCCTCCTATATTCTTTGCAGAGCTGGGTTTGTGGAAAGATATTGTGTAAATTTGGTTTTGTCATGGAATATCTTGGTTTCTCCATCTATGGTGAGTGAGAGTTTTGCTGGGTATAGTAGTCTTGGCTGACATTTGTGTTCTCTTAGAGTCTGCATGAGATCTGCCCAGGATCTTCTAGCTTTCATGGTCTCTGGTGAGAAGTCTGGTGTGATTCTGATAGGTCTTCCTTTATATGTTACTTGGCCTTTTTCTCTTACTGCCTTTAATATTCTTTCTTTGTTTAGTGCATTTGGGGTTTTGATTATTATGTGACGGGAGGTATTTCTGCTCAGGTCCAGTCTGTTTGGAGTTCTGTAGGCTTCTTGTATATTCATAGGCATCTCTCTCTTTAAGTTAGGAAAGTTTTCTTCCATAATTTTGTTGAAGATATTTGCTGGCCCTTTCTGTTGTAAATCTTCACTCTCATCTATATCTATAATCCTTAGGTTTGGTCTTCTCATTGTATTCTGGATTTCCTGGATGTTCTGGGATACAAGCTTTTTGCATTTTGCATTTTCTTTGACAGTTGAGTCAATGGTTTCTATGGTATCTTCAGCATCTGAGATTCTTTCTTCCATCTCTTGTATTCTGTTGTTTATATTTGCATCTATGGCCCCTGATTTCTTCTCAAGGATTTATATCTCCAACGTTGTCTCCCTTTGTGATTTCTTAATTGTTTCTACTTCTGTTTTTAGATCCAGGATGGTTTTGCTCATTTCCATCATTTTTTTGTCTGTGTTTTCCTGTAATTCTTTAAGAGATTTTTGTGTTTCCTCTTTCATGACTTCTGCCTGCTGACTCAAGTTCTCCTGCATTTCTTTAATTTTTTTTTTTTTTTTTTTTTTTTTTTTTTTTTTTTTGCCTTTCTTCTTTATTGGCTTCTATCTCTTGGGCCTTATTCTCCTGCATTTCTTTAAGTGATTTTTGTGTTTCCATTATACAGGTTTCTAGCTCATTCATGTTCCCCTGTATTTCTTTAAGTGATTCATTCATGTCCTTTTTGTGTTCTTCTAGCAGCATCATGAACAGTGATTTTAAATCCAAATCTTGTTTCTCTGGTGTGTTGGCATAACCAGGACTTGCTGATGTTGGAGAGTTTGGTTCAGATGCTGTCATACTGCCTAGATTTCTGTTAGTAGCGTTCCTGCGTTTGTCCTTTGCCATCTTGTTCTCTGGAGCTAGTTGGTCTTGTCTCTGGCTGGTGTTTCAGCCTCCTGAGACACTCTAGGGCTATTTCTGCAACACCGGATGGCAGGGTTTCCCCTGTTGCAGATTGCTGATGTGCTGTCCGCTTCTTGGGTGCCCTTGCAGCCCTAGTGTTCTTTGCCCCAGATTGTGTCTGTGAACTAGATGGTGCCCATTTGCCCCTTCAGGGAGTGCTGAGGGTGTATTCTGCAGGGACCTTTTCTGCATGCTGATCACTCTGCTGGGCAGCAGAACTCCCAACCGGGTTGGTGCACACAAGGCTAGCCTAGCTGCTCGGGCCCTGAGTCTAGGCAAAAGCCTGGCAGGTCAATGTCCGAGCAAATTTCCCCTCAGCTGTTAGTGTTAATTGGGTCTGTCAGGTGGTCAGGATGGTGGTGTGTGCACACTCCCTGAGAGTGCTGGGAGAGTCTGCTGGGCTAACAACCTCCTGGCCGGGTTGGCACACAGATGGCCCATCTAGCAACCCAGGGCCTGGGGGTAGTCAGGGCCTGACAGTCTTAGACCCCTGCTATGTCAGCCTCGGGCTATGCCTGTTAGCTGGTTTGGTTTTGCCTGCTAGGGCTCTCTGGATTCCCGTCCAGCCCAGGGCCTGGGTGCAGGCCAATGCCCGTCGGGTTTAGAGCCCCGCAATGTTGGTCTCGGGTTATATTTGTGTACCGCAGTCTGTCTGATCTCTCTGGTGTCCGAGAACCAATATGGAGGCCTTGTACCTGACTGGTGGGAGGCAGAGTTCTGATGTGGCTTCTGTGTGGTGAAAGGCGCCATAAATCCTCTGCTGCTTGCAGCCCGGCTGGCCAGCGATGGCCAGTGGTTGTGTGTGCAGGGTCTGCCTGGACCCTGTCGGCTTGGTTCTATTGCTGCTAGCCCTTCCTCTGTACCAGCTGCTACTGCTGTTGCTGCTTCTGCCGCCTGATGTTGAACTATCCAAATAAATAGGTTTTAATGACTGGAATGTTCCTGAACTAATGACAAAAAATATTGGCTTTTCTATGATTCAGTCACATTTTTTTCAGTGGCAGCCCATGTTTCCTCAGTATCCATGTGTTTGAGACATAATTCTCTCCTATGCAATATTGCTGCTGTTTCAACAAATGTAAGAATCACAGATCTGTTTCATAATCCAATAACACTGGATTTCTTCTCCTTTCTTTTTTGTGTCACACAAAACTCACAATATTAGAATATCAATTGCAGCTCTCTACTTTATTTGAATAATTTTGATAATGTACTTTTCTATGATTATTATTCCAATTAATATTAGGCTCCATCATTCTATTGCATATATTGGAGATTATTAACACATTTTTCACTAATTTTTCAAAATTAGTAGTCTACATAGTCACTCACCAAATGGAGAATATCCCACAGGTATAATGTCCGATCTCAAACTCTGGGGATAAAATACTTATCAAAATAGACATGTACTCTATTGAGATGTAGATCACTGAGTGGTGACTGGGAAGAATATTTTTAAAAATAATATTTATGCAAAGAACTCTAAGAATGCTGTGGACATAGGGAAGAATAATGATTATACTATTATATTTTTTGGTAAATCTCTGCATAGTCTTGGCTGCCCTAGAACTCACTATGTAGACAAGGCTAGCCTCAAACTCACAAAAATATACCTGTGTCTACCTCCAAATGCTTTGATTAAGGGTGTGCACCAACTTACCGAAATTGAGTAGAGGAATATTTTAAAACACATATTACAAAGTGTTGTATTACAAGAGTAGTCCGTGAAGGCTTTCCTGAAGAAGTGATATTGATGTTGAAACTTGAATAATTACCAATTAATTTGGTAGAACATGATGCGTGTGTTGGAGAGGCAGTTTGAATAGAGAGAGAAAGTATATGCACATATATAAAGCCATGGAACACAAGAACATTTTGAGAAATTGAAAAAAAGCAAAGAAAGACAAGCATATAAGAAGAACAAATAAGTGTTATAAGTTAAGGGGAGAGAGACATAGTAAGCTATATTTAAAAATTTGTTTTATCTCCATTCTAAAAGGTACTATTTAGTTAGGGGAATGCAAAGTAATATATGATAGGCTTCTCATTGTTTTTATTGAAGTATAATACAAAAAATGATCATGGTCAGATTCCTACTCTCCAGAATATAATGAATATATATCATACTGTAAAACATTTTCATACAAATAGCAAATTTCCTTATGATGTCAATCTCTAACTCCCAGAAGTAAGAATTGACCTGATTTATATCACTCTGGGTTAAGTTTTTTTCCTCTAAAAATGGTATAATACCAATATATATACAAAAATATAAACAATAAAAAATGGCATAATAAAAATGGCATAATATAATATGTATTTTTCAAATTAGTTCTTTCATTGATCATCACTTATTGGTATGATTCACTTAGTACTTGTGCTTTAATTATTTGCCTATTTCCTTGCTAATTATGCAGTTATGAACAGATGAGGATTCTTTTAGATATTCACTAGTTTATTTACTCCCAAGAAAATTTGATGACAGTTTAAAAGATTTAGATCTCATTAACTGGAGAAGGCTAGTTTCAAAGGATAGTAAAGGTTTAAATAAGCACAAGTTAGAGATGCATTGGAATCAAGGCTAACTGGAATCAAGAGTAACTCCACAATTTTGGTTTGCACAACTCTAGTATGATAGTATGTGATCTGTCTAGGATTATGTCAACTTGACTTAAGGTAAAGCCATCTGGGAGGCTGGAACCTTGACTGAGAAATTGCTTCCAGTTGACCAGGATGTAGACAAGCTTGTAGGATTTGTTGTTATTGGGTTTTTTTGTTTGTTTGTAGGTTGTTTTCTGAATTAATGACTAATGGGGGCTGGTACTCCTGGGTTCTATAAGAAAACAGTAAAGCATACTCTGTCATGGGCCCTGAATCATCTCCTAACCCCAAGGTTGCTGCCCTGCTTGAGTTCCTATCCTGACTGCTTTTGGTGAGAATCTGTTAAAAGAAAGTGAAACCCTTTCCTTCACAAAATTTTTTTTTGATCCTGATACTTGATCAATAGAAAAGAAATCTTAATCAATTAAGTACTATACAGAAAATTAGTGAAGGACTTAGATTCCATATGTGGCCTTTAGTTTGAGGCCATAGTTTTGAACCATAAAAGTGTCAATGTAAGTATATGTAAACACCTTGATATGGAATTCAGAAAATAGGCCAAGCTTACCACCTGGATGAGTTTATTCCCCTCTTAGAAGAACCCTAAGTTTCATTTTTATTATGTAGGAGTTACAGATTCCTTGGGCTAGAATATATATATTGCACAGTTCTTAAGATTACTTCAGCTTTTCCAACCATCATCAGATTTCATATGGCTAAAATTAAATGAACATATTTTGTAGATCCTCTAGAAGTCTTGTAAATGTAGTTTAGCCATGAATTTAGGAGTACTTGGAACATGAATTTGAGGCAGATTACTTTAGCTCTTATTTCTACTAGCTTGCCATGCCTCAAGTCACTAGCAATTCACTACTTTTAACAGATAGAGAGGATGTTAACCCACAAATCAATAAACATTTAGCAGAATATATAGTAAAATCCCTTTACATCTTCTGTCAACTGTTTCTCTATCTGTATAATTCTAAAACTTAGCAGCAAGTAGATAAGAGATATACAATACTGAGGAAGAAAACAATTTTGATGTATAACTTTGATCCATCTGTTGATTAAAAATGGTTTTCAAGAATCAGAAAGTAGAAAATGAGAACATGAATTAAAAAGAATCATAGTACAGTGCACCAACAGAACTTGTAATTTGTAATATAAAATAACAGATTACATGGCTTTTAAATCTAAACCCCCTATGAAAAAATGAAGAAAAATGTGTTCCCATAAAAATAACAAGAGCATTACTACTTTCTTTAAGTAGACAGTTTCTTTAACTGTCTTCCAATGGCTCTCTTCCTCTAATGACTCTCACTAAAGTTAATTGGAGTATTTGTTTTCAAGAAATTTACAGTGAATTAAGTTTGAAAGGTGGACTGAAATAAAACTCATGCTAATAAAGCAGGGGAAAAACATAACTGTAAGTGTAAGTCGAACTCTTTGTAATTTACACTTCACTCAGTTATTCTAATTCATTGAATCTTTCTAGAATCAACAATCCTAAGGCACCTACTTCAGCTTTTATTTTTCAAAGTAAGTATCAATGTTCATTCTTCACATTGACTACTGACAGGTGTTCAAAGAAATAAAGGAGTCATGGTTATAAAATGTTGGGAAGATTTAAAAAATAGCCAAGTCTTACTGCTTTGCCATCTACAAAAATATATGTAAACTTCTAAATCCGATCAAGTTTCCTAGTAAATATTCTTCTACATCTCAGTTCTCATCCACCATCACCTCCTCCACCCTGCAGCCTTGACTCATTCTTACATTCTCTCTTTTGTAATGACCATCCAATAAATTAATCTATCTCATTGGAAAACCTATGAATATACTCTTCTAGTACTTTCCTCTTCAAGCCATACCTGGCATCTTTCTTTTCTTCAGGCCTCTTTACTCAAGTGAAACTTTTTTTGGAAGACTTTCTTTACCTGCCACCTAAAAGGAACACCCACATCCATTACTCCTTACTACTTATCCTGGTTTAACATGCTTCACAGCACTGTTCTCTTTCTGCTATTGCCTGTTCACTTGTGCTTTTTTCTTCATTTTAAGTGGTCAATGGCAAGGCCTTGTTTTGTCTTGCTGAATGTATATAAAGCTTCACTAAGTGCACAAATGTTCACTGGGTGAATGGATGAACAAAGAACTAAGGCATCCATTTTATATTCAACTTGCCATGTACTTTCCAAAATGATTTGTTCTTTATTTCCTCATCCATGTAAGATACAACACTTTAAAAAAAGTGATGTACAGTGAATCTTCTGAAAATTCTGATCTAGGCACATATAACTTGGAAAGGGAACATGGCTGTAGGCAGGAACAAGGAAGGTTTGTTGGTAAAATACCTAAGATGTTTGAAGAGTTGTATACTTCATTTTAATGTCAGGAATAAAAAGAAGGGAATGGGTTGCTAAATATCCAAGTTAAAATGTTTCATTTGAATAAATAATTTATTTTCATCATTTTCAAGGAGTCTTTAAATATAGACTGTTAACAAATTAAGTTAGATCCTCATGCTTCAAATAAGTAACACAGTCCCATAGGGAAAAAGTTGTACTAGTCTAAGGCTGGAGAGATGGCCAGTGGGTAAGAGCACTGATTGCTCCTCTGAAGGTACTGAGTTCAAATTCCAGCAACCATATTGTGACTCACAACCATCTGTAAAGAGATCTGATGCCCTCTTGTGGAGTGTCTGAAGAAAGCTACTTACACACATATAATAAATAAATAAATAGATAAATAGATAAATGAATAAATAAATTTTTTTAAAAAGGTGTACTACTAACATTACTAATTGTATGAATACACACACACACACACGCACACACGCGCTCACGCACATGTGTGCATATGCAAATACATTAAGGTTATAGTAACAAAAAAGAACCAAACTAGGTGGCTTGTGGGTGTTTAAGTGAGAGGGATGAATAACACCATTCAGTGCTGAAAGGGACTTGAATAATTATGATTTTGTACAACATACAAACAGGTTCTCTCCCAGCTCTCCTTTCCTACAAGGGGGATATTAAGTTTAATTTCACATTTGTAAAAGGTTGGATGCCTTAAAAACTTGAATAGAAAAAAATAATAATCACAGGAATATTATAGTCTGTCTGGATCCAATATTGTTTTCATTCATTTCAGAATATGTGAATTAAAACTTACACAATTAGAGTAAAGTTAATGAGGTCTTTACCCACAGTGACGTAAAATAGTACTTTTTATTAGATTACAAAGACAAAGGCCAGTGTCACCAAAAATTCTCACCAAAGTCTAGGACAAAGCAATTGTCATTCTACAAACCTGGAGTAAAATTTAATGGGAATAAACATAGTTAAGACCAGAGGACTTTAGGTATTGAGAATGAGAAGATGATCATTTTTGTTGTTTCCAGGATACTAGAAAATTAAGAATAAAAGTTAACAACCTGTCTGTTTTGACTCAACAAGTTAAAAGATAAGTAGATTCTGCACTTGGGAATTTGAACAGAGAAACAGTGATGGAAGATTCTAAATATCTGATAGTGCAGAGGAAGGAAAGGCAGTAAAAGAAGAGAAAGCTGTATTTGTTCCTTAAGGCCATTATTGGTACAACTACAGAAAAACTTTCAATATTCTGTTTATTTATAGGATGAAGAGAAAATGCTACAAGCGAGGGAGCCCTTCTTGCCCAGCTAATAAAATGGAAGTTTTATTTTATGTAAGAAAAGGTATATTAACAATGAAAAAGTAGAAAAGATAAAAATCTTCCTCAAAATACAGTAGTGTGTAAAATCATTATATAAAATTGAATTATTGTAATTTTCCTAGTGTCCAGCAAAATGTGGAACTTCTACCTTCTAGAGGTCTAATTTTTGCATCAACCAATTACTTATCTCTGTTCAAATGATGTGGATGGTATCACTGATTATAGATTCTAATGAATCTGCTTAGTTCCAAGTTTCCCAGAAATTTAATGTTTCTAATCAGAAATGATATATTACTTCTACTTAAAAAATGAAGAGACAGCTACAAAATCAACTCAAGCAAATCAGTAGCCTTTATATACTCAAAGGATAAGCAGATGGAGAAAGAAATCAGGGAAATGACACCCTTCACAATAGCCACAAACAGCATAAAGTATCTTGGGGTGACTCTAACCAAACAGGTGAAAGATCTGTATGACAAGAACTTCAGGTCTCTGAAGAAGGAAATCGAAGAAGATCTCAGAAAATGGAAAAATCTTCCATGCTCATGGATTGGCAGGATTAATATAGTTAAAATGGCCATCTTGCCAAAGGCAATCTACAGATTCAATGCAAGTAGTATGACCTCAAGCCATACTACCAAGCAATAGTGATTTAAAAAACTGCATGTTATTGGAAAAGAAACAGACATATTGACCAATGGAATTGAATCAAAGACCCAGAAATAAACCAACAGATGTATAGACAATTGATTTATGATTTTACAAAAAAGCTAAAACCATACAATTGAAAAAAGAAAGCTTCTTCAACTGATATTATTAGTCTAACTGGATGTCTAAATGGAGAATGCAAATAGATTCACATTTATCACCCCGCACAAATCTCAAGTCCAAGTGGCTCAAGGAACTTACTTAAAACTGGACACATTAATCTCACAGAAGAGAAAGTAGGAAATAGACTTGCGCATATTGGTACAGAAGAGAAATTCCTAAACAAAACACCAGTGGATCAGGCACTAAAATCAACAATTGATAACTGGTACCGTATGTAACTGAAAAGATTATGTAAGGCAAAGGACACCATCAATTGGACAAAAATAACTCAAGAAGGTAAGCACCAACAAATAAACAAAAAAAAAAGAATTTTAAAATGTATTCTCAAAGGGGGAATCTCAAATGGCAAAGAAGCACTTAGAGAAATGTGCATCATCTTCAGACATCAGGGAAATTCAAATCAAAATGACTCTTAGATTCCACCTTACACCAATCAGAATGTCTAAGATCAAAATCTGAAGTGACAGCACATTCTGGAAACATAGAAAGAGGAACACTCTTCCATGACTTGCGGGATTGCAAACTGGTACAATCACTCTCAGGAAATCAATTTGGCAGTTGCTCAGAAAACTGGAAATAGTTCCACCTGAAAACCCAGCTACACTGCTCTTGGGCATATACCCAAAAGATGTTCTTCCATACCATAAGGACACTTGCTCTACTGTTGGACCATGAAAGGCAGTCTGTGTTCTGGTTGAGCTAGATTTAAACCCCGGCAACTGATTAAATCCACGAGGGACGGAAGGTCTGTTTGCCCATGCTCCCAGACACTAGGCCCCTGACCCCAGGAGACCCTCAACTATATAATCTTCTGGCACTCAGTCATGTAGGGCCATGCCACAGGCCCCTAGTATTCTGCCTGGGCTCCACCCCCTCAGTCACCTGGCAACAGCCAGATTTGCCCCACCCCACTGTTACCTGGCAACAGCCAGGTAGCGCAGCCCACTATAAAAGGGGCTGTTTGCCCCCTCCCCTCTCTCTTATTCTCTCTCTCTCTCTCTCTCTCTCTCTCTCTCTCTTTCTCTCGCTCGCTCGCTCTTGTTCAGTCTCTTGCCCCCTGCTTCCCCTCTCTCCCCATTCCTTTCCCCCTCTTTCCACATGGCCATGGCTGGCCTCTACCTCTATACCTCCCTTCTCTGAGTCTACTTAACTACAATAAAGTGCTAAAACCAATCGATTGCCTCCTAGGAGCTGCCAGAGCAGACCAAGGACTTGCCAGAGCGGGGACTTGCCCACATGAGCAGGAACCGCCCAGCATGCCTCCCTCACTGCCCCTTTCCCCTTCAGCCCCTGGGCTGACCAAGCTCTCCTTGCAGGCCCCATTTTCAACTCTTCCACAGTATCCAGAAACTTCCTGCTATGCCTGGGAGCTAGAGAACCTGTTGTCCCTGGCCTCCATGAGGCTTTGGGGTCTCGAGATTGCTCCCTCCCCACCTCTGCAGACTGGGGTCCCATGGCTTCTCACAGCCAAACACCCGATAGCTACAGTGTGGGGACTTCCAACAGTCTGCCCTGCCAGAGTCAGTGAGCTCTGGTGAGATGCATTTTTCCCCTTCCTCCTTTCCCCACACCTTGTGCACTACAAGATTCTGTGGTGCCCTATACTCCAATATGTTCTTAGCAGCTTTATTTGAAATAGCAAGAAATTGGAAACAACCCAAATATATATCAATTGAAATATGGGTAAAGTAAATTATTTTCTTTTAAACAATGGGATACTACTCAGCTATTAAAAACAAGGACATCATGAAATCTGACAGAAAATGAATGGATGGGAGAGTGGATTAGGAGAGGAATGTGGAGGAGGGCAAGGGATCAAATGTAAGGAGATCCACAGAAAGAGGGTCTGGAAAGTGAACAGAAATTAGCAATGGAGCAGAGGGAGGGGGCATCACTATGAAGTGCCAGAGTTGTTGGATGGGGGAAGTTCCAGGGAGTCTATGAGGGTGAATCTGGGTGAGACTCATTGCAGCATGGGATATGAAGCCTGAGGTGGCCACCTCCTGTAGCCAGGCAGGACTTCCAGTGGAGGGTAATACACCAAGCCACCCACACAATTTTCAACCCAAAATGTGTTTGTCCCTGCTTACAAGAAGTCCAGGGACAAAGACTGAGGGAATAATCAAGCAATAACCAGCCCAACGTGAGACACATCTCATGGGAAAGAACCAATCCCTGACACTATGATACTCTGTTATGCATGCAGATAGGAGGCTAGCATACATATCCTGAGAGAGGCTGCCTGAAACAGACAGAGACCCACAGCCAAATATTGGAGAGGACTCAGGGACTCTTGTAGAAGACTTGGAGGAAAGATTGGAGACCCTGAAAGGGATAGGAACTCCATCAGAAGACAAATGGAGTCAACTAATCTGGAGTCTTGGGGCTCTTAGAGACTGAGCCACCAATCAAAGAACACACACAGGCTGGACCTAGGCTACCCACATATATGTAGTAGATGGGCAGCTTGATCTTCATGCTGGTTCCTCAAAAATTGGAGCAAGGGATTACCCTGACTCTGTTGCCTGCCTGTGGATCCTGCTATCCTACCTGGACTAATTTGAGTGGCCTCAGTGGAAAAGGATTTACCTAGTCCTGCAGTGACTTGAGGTGCTAGGGTGGGTTAGTTCCCCTGAAGAAGACCTTCTACTTTTCAGATGTGAAGGGCAGAGGGTTTGGGGTAACAGGTCATGTCAGGGTCATCGGAGAGGGAGAGGGGTGTTGCACTAGGGATAAAAAGTGAATTAATTAATTAATTAATTAAAATCTGTGAGGAAACTATAATAAAGATGACAAAATAAAGCTAGATTGTTATGATAGCAAATAAGTTATAGATTATGCTAGCAGGCCAAAGTAATTACATAGTAGCAAAACTTCAATTTTCATCAAGAGGATATAAGAATGTAAATATATATGTTCCCATAACAAACTAAAGTTATATGCAAAATTGTAAGATGTACTCATAAGAAAACATAATTGTTGCAGTTGAATTTTAGCTAACATTTTCATCACTACTTAGAAAGTGAACAACATATACATTAGAGATACAGAATATTTGAACAATGTGATTAGCAAATCTGTTCAAATATTTCACTCATAGGAAAAAAAATCCCTATGACTGGAGATGATGATTCACACCATTAATCTCACCACTCAAGAGGTAAAAGCAGGCAGATCTCTGAGTTTGAAGCCAGTCTGATCTATAGTGTGAGTTCTAGGACAGCCAAGGCTGCACAAAAAAAAAAAAAAAAAAAAAAAAAAAAAAAAAAAAATCGTGTCTCAAAGGAAAAAAACAAAAACAAACAATAAAAAAACAAGAAACTGTATTTTTAGTAAAAACTTAAGATACAGTGAGCAATGGGTACTTGCTATCATGCAATAAATCTCTCATTAATAACATACTTAAACTATGAAAATACTAGATGATATTCATGGATATAGAAGAAAGGAAGATACTATTAAGAAACATAACTAAAGGAATAATCAATATTTTAATTATTTTATTAAGAAATTTTTAGATAAAGAAATTAAATGAAGAAAGAATAATTTTTCATGGATAAAATTAGAAAAGTGTTACAACAAATAATAATAATAAACATTATGCACTAAGATTTCAGGGATGTAGTTAATGTGAGACTACAATTCAAATATGTTGACATCTCTCCCATTGAGGGATCTATTTTAATTCCCCTATATAGGATGGATTAGACTTGCTTTGGCCAATAGAATAGGATTGAAGTTTTGCTACATAAGCTTCAGACCTGATGTTTACTAAAACGGACAATTTTTGCTTCCATCTGTTAACTATTTGATCTGATCATTAAGGAGCTCAGGTTCTTACTGGTCTACGAGACCAATGAGGAACTGGTCCCCCAGTGATTAGGAAGCATGAGCCATGTAGCAGAGAGAGGAAGAGACTGAGAATTGATGTCTAAGACATAAATGTAACATATGCAAAGTGGTACTTAAAGAAATGTATTCTCTTTAAATATCAAGTTAAAAAGAATAAAACTTGAATGTTAATGGGCTAAGCAACCCGTTTATGAGAAGAGCAAAGGTAGTGGGATAGGAGGGAGACCAAATAAGATAGTAATACAGTAATCAAAATAAATTTTATACACGTATGGAATTGCCAAAGATCAAAATCACTGAAAATTCTTTAAAGGAAGAAAACAATTTTAAAGAAAAAAATTAGATAAGCAGAACTCAAGATATTTAATGGTGAATAGCCCTTAAAGAAAACTTATAGCAAATATTATAAAGCAAAACTGTACTGTACAAAGACTACTAAAATTGATCAGAAATAAAAATCTAAATTAGTAAAAGGGGAAACTGTACTAAGAAAGTAACAAATAATGTTAGAATGTAAAGGACAGAAAAGGGATATGAAAATTTATCCTCATATATTTAAAATGCAGATAAAAGAACTTAATAAAAATTGTCTCAAGAATAAAGATAATACTGAAATATTGAAGAAAAGGAATGAATAGTTTGAAATACCTTTAAAATGAAATTTTTCAGACTAAACACTACTATCAGGGCAATCTATTAAGCAATCAAAAATTATTTGTGTAAAATATATATTAATGTATATTTTATAAAATAGTACAGGGTATAGAAACATATGAACACTAGCTTAAACAGGATATAATAATCTAGCAAAGGATATAAAAAGAAATTCATAAGCTAGCCTGTCTTGTAAAACTGATATGCAGTAATGAACAAATTTTCAGTAAATCAAATCTTCTATACAAAATATTAGAAACTCTGTTCACATAACTGACTTAGCACTCAATAAATAATGCAGCCATCTTTTTAATAAAACCTTTTTATTGATTTTATGTAAGTTTCACATCATATTCCCCAGTCCCACTCAGCTTCCAGTCAGGCCCAAATCCAGGGCCTTGAGTTATCTTAATCTGAGTTTCCTTTCTACCTCTACTCACACATGAGAATTTGCATACACACAGTTATTTGAAAAAATAGTAACACCTGAAAGGTATTTCAAAACCTCTTATGGGGAGACAAAATTTGACATGACATAAATTGGAAAACATTTAAATTCATGAAACTTTAGAAAAATAGTGTAATCATGTAATTAGATTAAGCGATCAGCTGTGTATATTGATTGGAAGACTCAATATTTGGGTAATGTTAACAATATCCAAATTGAGCTGAAGATGAAATGTAATACCAAATAAAAATTTAACAGGGATATATATGTTTGTTTATATATGTGTCTGAAATTTAAAATCATTATTCTAAATAAGGAGAAAAAAACTAACACTAAGGATGGTCAAAAAAGTCATAAATATATAACTTTTATTTACTCAAATTTTAAAATAAGACATATAGATGTGTATATATGTAGATAATGTTTAAATGATATTAGACCATTTGGGTTTACAATGCTCTCCACAAGACCCATATACTATTTAGTAAAAATCCTACTATCAGACTGCTGGCCAGAGGACTCCCACAGATTCTCAAACCAATATAAGCTATTGCTGTAATCTTTGCATATTTCCAAGAGGTTAAAGAAATGTCACTCTTGATGAATATACAATGCATTTTAGACAAGGGACTCAATTGGATCTGACCTGAAAGCTTCCCCCCAAAGGATTACCTTTTAACTCAGAAGGTGCAATGCACACTACTGAGCGAGGGGAACAGCCAATAATTCTATTCAGCTCTGATATCTTTATTTTTTATTATAATTTTTATATTCTACATTCTTTGTTTAAATTACAAATGATTTTCCCTTTCCTTGTTCCCCCTTTCCCATAAGTTCCCTAAGCCCTCTTCCCTCTGCCCATTCTCCTATCTACCCCCTCCTACTTCTCTGTCCTGATACTCCCCTACAATGCTGGAACAAGCATGTTCAGGATCTCGAAAATATCATTCTAAGTGAGGTAACCCAATCACAAAAGAACACACGTGGAATACAGTCACTGATAAGTGGATATCAGCTCAGAAACTCTGAATACCCAAGACACAATTCACATATCAAATGACTCCCAAGAAGAAGGAAGGAGAGGGCCCTGATCCTGTGATATCTTTAAATTGCAATGCTCACCATGGCAAGATATGTAATAGTGTCACTCACATCTTGGTGGTAATGAACAGCTATCTATTTGGACTTGGCTATACAACAGGATGGAAATCATGCCTGATATTAGAAACCTAGCCAACTACCCAAAGGTAGGGAGTTATATATCACAAAGGAAAACCTACTACCTCCACTTTACTAAAACAACATTGTTCTTAACTGTATTTGAAATAATCATCCTAATACCCACAGATGAATGTAGTTCCCAACCCTCACCAAAGAAACTTCTCTTTGCAACAGAAAACATTACAGAAAATCAAACTACTAAAATGCAGAAAATAATTTATCATGGGATGTTCAACCAAAATGGATATGTCCACAACACAACTCTTGCTCTTCAAACAACACATGAAAGAGACCAGAAAGATTGTAAAAGCTAAAGCACCAGGAAATCTGCTGTGAGATTCTATTGCCTAGAAATGATAGGAAAACTTCACCAATGTTAGCCAACAAACAGTATGGCTACCTAAATCATGAATAAGTACAATACTGATGCAGTTGTTAATATGAAAAGGGAAATCTCAGGAGGCCACATGCTTAGACAAAGAATGGTAGATAAGGAATGTTGAGATTAAAAGACATAATCTTCCCCAAGGATAAACCCTAATTGGTTATGTAGTACCAAAAGGTAGCCCTGAAACGACTCTAAACTGACTCCATAGAATGTGTGTGTGTGTGTGTGTGTGTGTGTGTGTGTGTGTGTGTGTGTAACAATATTAATGAAAAATATGTCAAAAATTTGGGATGGTAAAATGGAAGTGGTAGAACACAGGATGAATTGAAGGGAGCAAAGGGAATGGAGGGAAATTGTGTATATTTAATAAAAATAAAACATGCAATTTTAAATGTTTTCAAAAATACAGTAAATTTACATGAAAGGCAAAGGGACTGATAATAGTGGAAGTAATTCAGAAGTGTAAGAAACATTTATTAAGAGTTTTATACAACCAAAATAATTAAGACAAAATATCACTGACAGAAGAATGGACAAATTAATAAAATAGAATTAAGTACTCAGAAATGGACCAATACACATATTAGCACTTGATTCTTTTAAGGAGAAGTAATTCTAGAAATTTGGTCAAAAAGTATGAAAAATAGGATAAATATATCCATCATTTTATATGTTGTTATATAAGAGCTTTTAGAAAACAAGGACTTTATGAAATTCTTAGGCAAATGAGTGGAACTAGAAAATATCATCCGGTCTGAGGTAACCCAGTCACAAACACACACACATGGTATATAGTCACTGATAAGTGGATATTAGCCTAAAGGCTTGGAATACCCAAGATACAATTTACAGATCACAAAATACTCACAGGAGAAAATATGGAGGAGAGACTGAAGAAAAGGCCATCCAGAGTGTACTCCAACTGGGGATCCATCCCATAAACAGACACCAAACCCAGACACTATGGTGGATGCCAAGAAGTGCTTGAGCCAGAGCCTCACAAATACAGAGAGAGATGCTCACAGATAACCATTGGACTGAGCATGGGGTTCCCAATGGAGGAGTTAAAGAAAGGACTGAAGGGGTTTGCAACCCCATAGGAAGAACAACAGTACCAACCAACCAGACCCCAGAGCTCCAGGGATTAAACCACCAACCAAAATACACATGGCTAAACCAATGGCTTCAGCTGTATATGTAGCAGAGGATGGCCTTGTAGGGCATCAATGGAAGGAGAGGCCTTTGGTCCTGGGATGGCTTGATTTCCCACTGGAGGGGAATACCAGGGCAAAGGGCAGGAGTAGGAGGGGGAGCCCCCTCATAGAAGAGGGGGGAGGGGAATGTGATAGGGGATTTCTGGAGGGGAAATGCAGAAAGGCAATAACATTTGAAATGTAAATAAACAAAATATCCAATAAAAAAAGAACTACAGTTTTGCCGAAATCTACAAAGAAACAAAATCCACAGAGATTTTATAAAAACCTAATAGATGAGCAATAGAAAGGGGAATTGAAGGGTACAAATTATCTCATCAGGGATACTAGAAAAGGAGATGCTCATTAGGGTTGGGGAGGAAAGAAAATACAGAAGGGAAGGGGGTAATGGTGAATAGCAGGGTACAAATGATCAAATAGGGGAGAAATGCCAGAGTACTTAGAGAAGAAGAGGAAGGTAAATACAGTATGAGGATGTAGGAAAGAAGTATAGCAAGAAGAATGTCTGAGAAGTTATACAGTATCATGATACTAACTATTGTAAAATATAAAATACATGTAATTGATATATAAATATACATATGTTTTAATGAACTTTTTCATCTGGACTGAAAATGCTTCATCCAAGAGCCAAAAAACACCTAATAAAACTTTCAATATGGAACATGGGGAGCCCTCTTTTGAGTTGCTGGTCAGGGCTCTCCAAGGTATTCCCAAAAGATACAAGTATTGCCACTGAGCTTGGTTGCCCCTAGAAATGGAAATATATATATCTATCACTGAAAACATGACATGCTTCAGGAACAGGATCCAAATGCCCATAAACTGAAACTGATCTGAATTAATTTTCCCTGAAGACTAGATTTTATGATACCAGAAAGTACTATGAAAACTTTCAAAGATGGGAGGAAACCATCAGTCCTACCCGTTTATGATGGTTATGAACCACATCAAAGACCCTGAATGTACACATTAGTCTTAAGGGTTCAACTGTGCACACATACCTTGTCAGAAACAACAGCTTTCTAATTGCACTCCACAAGAAAAGAAACATGCCTAGGATTGGAAATGTAGCAACTACTCAGTGCTAATAAAGTTATGGATCTTCTTAAAGAAGAATCCGCAGCTACCACTTTATTAAACCAGCATAATTCCTAACAACAATTAGGACATTACCAAAGACTACAAGCAATCAAAATACAAAGTTTTGGAGCTCTATCCTAATATATAGATCCAACAAACAACAATATCCAACACATAAAGCTCAGAGAAAACTAAGGAAGAAGGAGCAGAAAGATTTTAAGATGCAGAGGATCAAAGAGTATCAGAAGCAACAACCATAACATCGCACCAACTTGATATATGAGAGCATTTGCTAGAACTCATTATATCTTACACTTAATTTATAAACACTCTTGTATACAATTTATTTTCAATAATGTTTAAAGAATAAACTTTCTCAATTTTTAGTAAATACAGCAGGTAGTACAAGATCAAACCTCAAGAAATAAAATTTCTGGCAGCAGTTTTTTATCACACACTGGTGTAGTGTAATGATATCTTTTCTCTTTAACGTGAAACAGGGTTTATCAAAAAAGATACCCGGAGATCAGCCAAATCCCAGAGCTAACTGTAATCCCAGGACAGTACCATTGTGGCACAAAACTAAAAACCTACTGAATTTGTTCTTGCATGTAGTTGAGAAGCCAGGTGGTGGTGTTTCACTAATAAGAAAATAATAGGTGAATATGCCACATTTTTTGCATCCACTCTTCTGTTGAGGGATACCTGGGTTCTTTCCAGCATCTGGCAATTATAAATAGGGCTGCTATGAACATAGTGGAGCATATATCCTTATTACATGGTGGGGAATCCTCTGGGTATATGCCCAGGAGTGGTATAGCAGGATCTTCTGGAAGGAGGTGCCCAGTTTTCGGAGGAACCGCCAGACTGATTTCCAGAGTGAGGCAAATGGATGGAGCTAGAGAGCATCATACTAAGGGAGGTAACCCAGACTCAAAAGGTGAATCATGGTATGCACTCACTAATAAGTGGTTATTAACCTAGAAAATTGGAATACCCAAAACATAATCCACACATCAAATGAGATACAAGAAGAAAGGAGGAGTGGCCCCTGGTTCTGGAAAGACTCAGTGAAACAGTATTCGGCAAAACCAGAACGGGGAAGTGGGAAGGGGTGGGTGGGAGGACAGGGAGAGAGAAGGGGGCTTACGGGACTTTCGAGGAGTGGGGGGCTAGAAAAGGGGAAATCATTTGAAATGTAAATAAAAAATTATATCGAATAAAAAAATAGAAAATAATAGGTGGTAAACAGTAAGACCATGAAAGCATTCGATTTTACTGAGTCAAATCGTATAAATGGGTGTCAATTAACCAAAAGGTGAAAGTAATACCACCATAGGGTAGCAAAACATAGGAGATCTGAGTCCACAAATGGAAATTATAAGATTTCAGATAATTTATAATCAATACCTAATTATCTGAAATTGCTCTCCAATTAAATATTAGAATATCTCTCCTTCCCTTAGTATATTTCAACAAGCTCTCTCTCTCTCTCTCTCTCTCTCTCTCTCTCTCTCTCTCTCTCACACACACACACACACACACATACACACACACACACACACACACACACACACACACACACACCACTATCAATCACTACTATCACCGCCAATATTTTTCCATGTTTAAAACTCTCATAAAGAAATACTTGGAAAATGTATAAGGATAAAAAGGCCCAAGTGTAGATATACCACATTTTTTGCATCCACTCTTCTGTTGAGGGATACCTGGGTTCTTTCCAGCATCTGGCAATTATAAATAGGGCTGCTATGAACATAGTAGAGCATGTATCCTTATTACATGGTGGGGAATCCTCTGGGTATATGCCCAGGAGTGGTATAGCAGGATCTTCTGGAAGTGAGGTGCCCAGTTTTCGGAGGAACCGCCAGACTGATTTCCAGAGTGGTTGTACCAATTTGCAACCCCACCAGCAGTGGAGGAGTGTTCCTCTTTCTCCACACCCTCTCCAACACCTGCTGTCTCCTGAATTTTTAATCTTAGCCATTCTGACTGGTGTAAGGTGAAATCTCAGGGTTGTTTGATTTGCATTTCCCTAATGACTAATGAAGTTGAGCATTTTTTAAGATGCTTCTCTGCCATCCGAAGTTCTTCAGGTGAGAATTCTTTGTTTAACTCTGTACCCCATTTTTTAATAGGGTTGTTTGGTTTTCTGGAGTCTAACTTCTTGAGTTCTTTATATATATTGGATATTAGCTCTCTATCTGATGTAGGATTGGTGAAGATCTTTTCCCAATTTGTTGGTTGCCAATTTGTCTTGTTGATGGTGTCCTTTGCCTTACAGAAACTTTGTAATTTTATGAGGTCCCATTTGTCAATTCTTGATCTTAGAGCATATGCTATTGGTGTTCTTTTCATAAACTTTCTCCCTGTACCGATATCCTCGAGGGTCTTCCCCAGTTTCTTTTCTATTAGCTTCAGAGTGTCTGGCTTTATGTGGAGGTCCTTGATCCATTTGGATTTGAGCTTAGTACAAGGAGACAAGGATGGGTCAATTCGCATTCTTCTGCATGCTGACCTCCAGTTGAACCAGCACCATTTGTTGAAAAGGCTATCTTTTTTCCATTGGATATTTTCAGCCTCTTTATCGAGGATCAAGTGGCCATATGTGTGTGGGTTCATTTCTGGATCTTCAATCCTGTTCCATTGATCCTCCTGCCTGTCACTGTACCAATACCATGCAGTTTTTAACACTATTGCTCTGTAGTATTGCTTGAGGTCAGGGATACTGATTCCCCCAGACTTTCTTTTGTTGCTGAGAATAGTTTTAGCTATCCTGGGTTTTTTTGTTGTTCCAGATGAATTTGATAATTGCTCTTTCTAACTCTGTGAAGAATTGAGTTGGGATTTTGATGGGTATTGGTATATCTACACAATGGAGTACTATTCAGCCACTAGAAACAATGAATTCATGAAATTCTTAGGCAAATGGATGGAGCTAGAGAACATCATACTAAGTGAGGTAACCCAGACTCAAAAGGTGAATCATGGTATGCACTCACTAATAAGTGGATATTAACCTAGAAAACTGGAATACCCAAAACATAATCCACACATCAAATGAGGTACAAGAAGAAAGGAGGAGTGGCCCCTTGTTCTGGAAAGACTCAGTGAAGCAGTATTCGGCAAAACCAGAACGGGGAAGTGGGAAGGGGTGGGTGGGAGGACAGGGGAAGAGAAAGGGGCTTATGGGACTTTCGGGGAGTGGGGGTCTAGAAAAGGGGAAATCATTTGAAATGTAAATAAAAAATTATATCGAATAAAAAAAAAGGCCCAAGTGTCAATAAATGCAGTAAAATAGAAGTCAGTCCTGCTGCATATTATGCTTACTGTAGATGAAAATTAGGAGGGACAGACCAAGAAATGTTAGTAGCACTGCTTTCATACATAAAAGTAACAAAAGACACCAAGTAAAGTTTCATCCATTTTACTGAGAATTGGGAAATACAGAATTTAAATGACAAAAAAAAAAAACTAAATTGAAAACTGTCTTCAATGTATATACTATACTAGGAACATGACAAAACAAGTATATACAGAATGAGTAGAGATGAATAAATGGATCAGTTAGGCTCTGTGATTGCAAACACTTACTGTTTCTGCAGAGGACCCTGGATCAGTTCCCAGCACCCACAAAGCAGCTCTCAGTCATCTGTTACTCTAGTTCATGGATCTCTCAAACCCTCTTTTGAACTCCGCAAGTTCATGAACATCCAATCATTCAGGTAAATTAAATAAATAAATAAATGAATAAATAAATAAATAAGTAAATAGATAAATACTTAATTTGAAAAAATAGTAGATAAACATGTTCATTAGATTTGGCTAGGTAGATTACTACTCTAATACAGGGAAACAATGTAACAATTTTGCTCCTATAAAATAGGTTTGTCTTCTATGATCTAAGATTATATTATGAATATAATAAAATTTATATCATTTTTATTTTTGTTAATGCTAACACGTGGAACAAAATAACCAAATATAGCTTTCCGGTTTCCATCTGATGCAGAGCTGATCTCTGCCACAGGGTTTCATACCCAAATAGCACCTGGAGAGAGTTAGCTTCCCAGGAGTCTGAACAAGCCTGTGAGCACAGGCAAGACTACCACTTCTGCTTAGAGGAAACTGTCTGGAACCCTCAGGACATAGGAACCAAGGAGAAGCCTGGGACTGGAGCCTTCCTGTTTTCGTCTGCACCCAGAGCTGATCCAGTGCCACAGCTCTACATACATAAATAGCTCCAGGAAAGAGCTTGTTTCCCAGGAGAGGCAACACACCTGTGAGCACAGATAAGACCACCACTTCTATTCAAATTCCTAGCCCAAGAAGGACTCTCCCAGGGCCATCAAGGCACAGGAACCAAAGAACAGCTGGGGACAGGATCATTCTGTACCCCAGAACTGAGCCTGTAACACAGCTCTTCATATCCAAATTCTTCCCAGAGAAAACTGGTCTCCCAAGAGTACTGACACAGAGGCTTGCAGGAGGGATAAGCTACAGTGAGAGACAGAAAGAACAGCTAACGCCAAAGATAACCATATGGCAAAAGGAAAGGGCAAGAACATATGCAACAGAAATTGAGGCTATTTTGGCATCATCAGAACACAGTTCTCCCACCAGTGCAAGACCCGGATACTCCAACACACCAGAAAAGCAAGACTCTGATTTAAAATCATATCTTACGATAATGATAAAGGACTTTAAGATGGACATAAAGAATGTCTTTAAAGAAATACAAAAGAAAACAGGTTAGCAGTTAGAAGCCCTTAAAGAGGAAACATAAAATTTCCTTAAACAATTATAGGAAAATGGAAACAAACAGGTGAAAGACTTCAACAAAAATATCGAGGATGTAAAAATGGAAATAGAAACTATAAAGATATGTGGGGATTAGCACAGGGAGTGACTCCCCACTGCCATCTTCACTGACAGCCTAAAGCTGAAAGTCAGCACCAGGTACTGAGATATCCGGAGTTTAAGATTTCTGGGGACGCAAACCGCCAGGGGTCTGCCTGTGCCCAGGACCTGGGCAGATAGGCAGTTCATCTGTGTGCCAGCTGATCATGAGTCCTGTGCCCTACTGGGTGCTCAGCATTTGGAGGGACCCCCCACCATTATCTTCGCTCCATGACAAATCAGTTGGGGAGCACCGCGTTCACTGAGACAACCCAATTATAACACTGCTTGGGGCAAGACTCTACCCAACTAGTTCTTTGAAGCCACAGTTATGCTGATACCAAAACCACACAAAGATCCAACAAAGAAAGAGAACTTCAGGACAATTTCTCTTATGAATATGGAAGCAAAAATACTTAATAAAATTCTTACCAACCGAATCCAAGAACACATCAAAATGATCATCCACCATGATCAAGTAGGCTTCATCCCAGGGATGCAGGGATGGTTCAATATAAGGAAATCCATCAATGCTATCCACTACATAAAAAATCTCAAAGAAAAAAAAACATATGATCATCTCATTAGATGCAGAAAAAGCATTTGACAAAATCCAGCATCCTTTCATGCTAAAAGTCTTGGAAAGAACAGGAATTCAAGGCCCATACCTAAACATCATTAAAGCAATATACAGCAAACCAGTAGCCAACATCAAACTAAATGGAGAGAAACTTGAAGCAACCCCACTAAAATCAGGGACTAGACAAGGCTGTCCTCTCTCTCCATATCTTTTCAATATAGTACTTGATGTATTACCTAGAGCAATTCGACAACATAAGGAGGTCAAGGGGATACAAATTGGAAAGGAAGAAGTCAAATTATCACTATTTGCAGATGACATGATAGTATACTTAAGTGACCCAAAAACCTCCAGCATTTAACTCCTACAGCTGATAAACAACTTCAGCAAAGTGGCTGGTTATAAAATCAACTCAAGCAAATCAGTGGCCTTCCTATACTCAAAGGATAAGCAGGATGAGAAAGAAGTTAGGGAAATGAACCCTTCACAATAGCCACAAACAATATAAAGTATCTTGTGAATCTAACCGAACAAGTGAAAGATCTATATGACAAGATCTTCAGGCCTCTGAAGAAGGAAATCGAAGAAAACCTCAGAAAATGGAAAAGTCTGCCATGCTCGTGAATCGGCAGGATTAATATAGTTAAAATGGCCATCTTGCCAAAAGTGATCTACAGATTCAATGCAATCACCATCAAAATCCCAACTCAGTTCTACAGAGTAAGAAAAAGCAATTCTCAAATTCATCTGGAATAACAAAAAAACCCAGGATAGCTAAAATTATTCTCAACAACAAAAGAAATTCTGGGAGAATCAGTATCACTGACTTCAAGCAATACTACAGAGCAATAGTGTTAAAAACTGCATGGTATTGGCACAGTGACAGACAAGTGGACCAATGGAATAGAATTGAAGATCCAGAAATGAACCCACACACCTGCGATCACTTGATCTTCAACAAAGGAGCTGAAAATATCCAGTGGAAAAAAGATAGCCTTTTCAGCAAATGGTGCTGGTTCAATTGGAGGTCAGCATGCAGAAGAATGCGAATTGATCCATTCTTATCTCCATGTACTAAACTTCACTCCAAGTGGATCAAGGACCTCCATGTAAAATCAGACACACTAAAACTAATAGAAAAGAAACTTGGGAAGACCCTAGAGGACATGGGCATGGGGGAGGGGGGGTGTTCCTGAACAGATCACCAATAGCTTATGGTCTAAGATCATCAAGAATTGACAAATGGGACCTCATAAAATTACAAAGTTTCTGTAAGGCAAAGGACACTGTTAAAAGGACTAAACAGCAACCATCAAATTGGGAAAGGATATTCACCAACCCTACATTTGATAGAGGGCTAATATCCAATATATACATAGAACTCAAGAAGTTAGACCCCAGGGAACCAAATAACCCTATTAAAAATGGGGTAGAGATCTAAACAAAGAATTTTCACCTGAAGAAATTCAGATGGCTGAGAGGCACCTTAAGAAGTGCTCAACATCATTAGTCATTAGGGAAATGCAAATCAAAACAACCCTGAGATTTCACCTTACACCAGTCAGAATGGCTAAGGTCAAAAACTCAGGAGACAGCAGATGTTGGCGAGGATGTGGAGAAAGAGGAACACTCCTCCACTGCTGGTGGGGCTGTAAGATGGTACAACCACTTTGGAAATCAGTCTGTAGGTTCCTCAGAAAACTGGACAGGAGACTTCCGGAGGACCCCTGCTATACCTCTCCTGGGCATATACCCAAAGGATTTCCCGGCATGCAATAAAGATACATGCTTCATTATGTTCATAGCAGCCTTATTTATAATAGCCAGAAGCTGGAAAGAACCCAGATGCCCCTCAAAGGAGGAATGGAAACAGAAAATGTGGTATATTTACACAATGGAATACTACTCAGCAATTAGAAACAATGAATTCCGCTTCCGGGCGGCCAGCAGGGAGAAGTTGGTGTGCTCCAGTGAATCAAGCGGGGCCCAGCAGGAGCCTTCGGGTGCCTGCTTTGGGATCTGAAAGGCCTGGGCCACAGTGCTCGGTCTCCAGGAAGTGCAGGAGACAAGTTGTGCACCCAGAGGCAGTCTGGGAGCTCTGGTCGCAGAGCTTGGGTTCCAGTCCTGAGGCCTCTGGCAGGAACACTCAGATCTCTCTGCTTCTGTATCCAGATCAGCCTGGGCAGCAACATCACATCTCCAGGTCCTGCAAGAGGCAAGAGGAGCTTCCGGGCGGCCAGGAGGGAGAAGTCAGTGTGCTCCAGTGAATCCAGCAGGGCCCAGCAGGAGCCTTCGGGTGCCTGCTTTGGGATCTGAACTGCCTGGCCCACAGCACTCGGTCTCCAGGAAGTGCAGGAGACCCAGTGTGCACCCAGAGGCAGTCTGGGAGCTTGCAGCTCGGCTTGCTCCAGAGGCAAGGAGCTTAGGTTCCAGTCCTGAGGCCTCTGGCGGGAGCACTCAGATCTCTCTGCTTCCGGATCCAGATCAGCCTGGGTGACAACACCTCATCTCCAGGTCCTGCAAGAGGCAAGAGGGGCCTCCGGGCGGCCAGCGGGGAGAAGTCGGTGTGCTCCGGTGAATACAGCAGGCCCCAGAAGGAGCCTTCAGGTGTCTGCTTCAGGATCTGAACAGCCTGGGCAACAGCACCCTGTCTCCAGGCAGTGCAGGAGGTAAGCTGTGCACCAGAGGCCACCTGGGAAGGGGCAGCTTGCACTGGTGAGTCCAGCATTGACAAGACCAACTAACACCAGTGAGAACTAGATGGCAAAAGGCAAATGTTGGAACATCAGTAACAGAAATCAAGGCAATATGGCAACATCTGAACCCAACTCTCCTTTACCAGCATGTCCTGGATACCCCATCACACCAGTAAAACAAGATTTGGATTTAAAATCACTGGTCATGATGCTGGTACAGGAACACATGAAGGACATACTTAAAGAAATTCAGGAGAAAATGGATCAAAAGTTAGAAGCCCTTGCAAGGGAAACACAAAAATCATTGAAAGAAATCCAGGAGAATACAAAAGCCAATAATGAGGAAACGCAAAAAACACTTAAAGAAATACAGGAGAACTTTGGTCAACAGGCTGAGGTCATGAAAGAGGAAACACCAAAAAATCTCTTGAAGAATTACAGGAAAGCACAAACAAGCAAGTGAAGGAGCTAAGCAAAACCTTCCAGGATCTAAAATCAGAAGTAGAAACAACTAAGAAATCTCAAAGGGAGACTACTTTGGAGATAGAAAGCCTTGGGAAGAAATCAGGGGACATAGATGCAAATATCAACAACAGAGTACAAGAGATAGAAGAAAGAATCTCAGATGCTGAAGATACCATAGAAACCATGGACTCAACAGTTCAAGAAAATGCAAAATGCAAAAAGCTTGTAACCCAAAATATCCAGGAAATCCAGGACACAATGAGAAGACCAAACCTAAGGATTATAGGCATAGATGAGAGTGAAGATTTACAACTTAAAGGGCCAGCAAATATCTTCAATAAAATTATGGAAGAAAACTTCCCTAAGCTAAAGAGAGAGATGCCCATGACTATACAAGAAGCCTACAGAACTCCAAACAGAGTGGACCAGAACAGAAATACTTCCTGTCACATAATAATCAAAACCCCAAATGTACTAAACAAAGAAAGATTATTAAAGGCAGTAAGAGAAAAAGGCCAAGTAACATATAAAGGAAGACCTATCAGAATCACAGCAGACTTTTCACCTGAGACTATGAAGGCTAGAAGATCCTGGGCAGATCTCTTGCAGACTCTAAGAGAACATAAATGCCAGACAAAACTACTATATCCAGCAAAACTCTCAATCACCATAGATGGAGAAACTAATATATTCCATAACAAAACCAAGTTTACCCAATATCTATCCACAAACCCAGCCCTACAAAGGATAATAGGAGGAAAACAGCAATACAAGGAGGGAAACTTCACCCTGGAAAAAACAAGATAGTAACCTTTCATCAAACCCAAAAGAAGTTAACCAATCATATTTAAAAAATAACGTCAAAACTGACAGGAAGTAAAAATCACTATTACTTAATATCTCTTAACATCATTGGACTTAATGCCCCAATAAAAAGACATAGACTAACTGACTGGATAAGTAAACAGGACCCTACATTTTGCTGCTTACAGGAAACACACCTCAGGGTCAAAGACAAACATTACCTTAGAGTAAAAGGCTGGAAGACAATTTTACAAGCAAATGTTATCAGGAAACAAGCTGGAGTAGCCATTTTAATATCAGATAAAATTGACTTTCAACCCAAAGTCATCAAAAGAGACTCTGAGGGACACTTCTTGCTGGTCAAAGGAAAAATACAACAAGAAGAACTCTCAATCCTGAACATCTATGCTCCAAATGCAAGGGCACCCTCTTTCGTAAAGAAACTTTATCAAAGCTCAAAGCACACATTGCACCTAACACAATAATTGTGGGTGACTTCAACACTGCACTTTCCTCAATGAACCGAGGAATCAGGAAATCAGAAACTGAACAGGGACACAATGAAACTAACTGAAGCTTTGGACCAATTACATTTAACAGATTTATATGGAACATTCTATCCTAAGAAAAAGAATATACCTTTTTCTCAGCACCTCATGGTACCTTCTCCAATATCGACCATATAATTGGACACAAGACAGACATCAACAAATATAAGAAGATCGAACTAATCCCATGCCTCCAAATCAGATCACTATGGAGTAAAATTGGTCTTCAATAGCAACAAAAACAACAGAAAACCCTCATACACGTGGAAACTGAACAATATTCTACTCAATGATACCTTGGTCAAGGAAGAAATAAAGGAATAAAGACATTTTAGAATACAATGAAAATGAAGACACAATACACCCAAATCTATTGGTCACAATGAAAGCAGTGCTAAGAGGAAAACTCATAGCCCTGAGTGCCCCAAAAAGAAAATGGAGAGAGCATACATTCCCAGCTTAATGACACACCTGAAAGCCGTGGAACAAAAAGAAGCTATTTCACCCAGGAGTAGAAGAAGGAAGGAAATCATCAAACTCAGGGCCGAAATCAATCAAGTAGAAACAAAGAGAACCATACAAAGAATCAACAAAACGAGGAGCTGGTTCTTTGAGAAAATCAACAAGATAGATAAACCCTTAGCCAGACTGACCAAAGGGCACAGAGAAATTATCCAAATTAACAAACTTAGAAATGAAAAGGGAGATATAACAACGGAAACTGAGGAAATCCAAAAAATCATCAGATCCTACTACAAGAGCCTGTACTCAACACAACTGGAGAATCTGGAAGAAATGGACAATTTCCTTGACAGATACCAAATACCAAAATTAAATCAGGACCAAATAGGTCATCTAAACAGTCCCATAATGCCTAAAGAAATAGAAGGTGTCATAGAAAGTCTTCCAACCAAAAAAAGCACAGGACCAGATGGTTTCACTGCAGAATTATATCAGACCTTCAAAGAAGAGTTAAGACCAATACTCTTCAAACTATTCCACAAAATAGAAACAGAAGGAACACTACCCAATTCCTTCTACGCAGCCACAATTACGCTGATACCAAAGCCACACAAAGATCCAACAAAGAAAGAGAACTTCAGACCAATTTCCCTTATGAACATCGATGCAAAAATACTCAATAAAATTCTTGCCAACCGAATCCAAGAGCACATCAAAACGATCATCCACCATGATCAAGTAGGCTTTATCCCGGGAATGCAGGGTTGGTTCAATATACGGAAATCCATCAATGCAATCCACTACATAAACAAACTCAAAGAACAAAACCACATGGTCATTTCATTGGATGCTGAAAAAGCATTTGACAAAATGCAGCATCCTTTCATGCTTAAAGTCTTGGAAAGAAAAGGAATTCAAGGCCCATAAGTAAACATAGTAAAAGCAATATACAGCAAACCGGTAGCCAGCATCAAACTAAATGGAGAGAAACTTGCTCTCTCCCATGCTCATGGATCGGTTGAAGCAATCCCACTAAAATCAAAGACTAGACAGGGCTGCCCCCTTTCTCCTTATCTTTTCAATATTGTACTTGAGGTACTAACACGAACAATTCGACAACATAAGAAGGTCAAAGGGATACAAATTGGAAAGGAAGAAGTCAACTATTATTATTTGCAGATGACATGATAGTCTACCTAAGTGACCCAAACCTCCACTAAAGAGCTCCTTCAGCTGATAAACAACTTCAGCAAAGTGGCAGGTTATAAAATCAACTCAAGAAAATCAGTGGCCTTCCTATACTCAAAGGATAAGCAGGCTGAGAAGGAAATTAGGGAAATGACCCCCTTCACAATAGCCACAAACAGTATAAAGTATCTTGGGGTGGCTCTTACCAAACATGTGAAAGATCTGTATGACAAGAACTTCAAGTCTCTGAAGAAGGAAATGGAAGAAGACCTCAAAAAATGGGAAAACGTCCCATGCTCATGGATCGGTAGAATCAATATAGTTAAAATGGCCATTTTGCCAAAAGCAATATACAGATTCAATGCAATACCCATCAAAATCCCAACTCAATTCTTCAGAGTTAGAAAGAGCAATTATCAAATTCATCTGGAATAACAAAAAACCCAGGATAGCTAAAACTATTCTCAGCAACAAAAGAAAGTATGGGGGAATCAGTATCCCTGACTTCAAGCAATACTACAGAGCAATAGTATTAAAAACTGCATGGTATTGGTACAGTGACAGGCAGGAGGAACAATGGAACAGAACTGAAGATCCAGAAATGAACCCACACACCTATGGCCACTTGATCCTCGACAAAGAGGCTGAAAACATCCAATGTAAAAAAGATAGCCTTTTCAACAAATGGTGCTGGAGGTCAGCATGCAGAAGAATGCGAATTGATCCAACCTTGTCTCCTTGTACTAAGCTCAAATCCAAATGGATCAAGGACCTCCACATAAAGCCAGACACTCTGAAGCTATTAGAAAAGAAACTGGGGTCTAACTTCTTGAGTTCTTTATATATATTGGATATTAGCCCTCTATGTGATGTAGGATTTGTGAAGATCTTTTCCCAATTTTTTGGTTGCCGATATGTCCTCTTGATGGTGTCCTTTGCCTTACAGAAACTTTGTAATTTTATGAGGTCCCATTTGACAATTCTTGCTCTTAGAGCATACGCTATTGGTGTTCTGTTCAGAAACTTTCTCCCTGTACCGATGTCCTCAAGGGTCTTCCCCAGTTTCTTTTCTAGTAGCTTCAGAGTGTCTGGCTTTATGTGGAGGTCCTTGATCCATTTGGATTTGAGCTTAGTACAAGGAGACAAGGATGGATCAATTCGCATTCTTCTGCATGCTGACCTCCAGTTGAACCAGCACCATTTGTTGAAAAGGCTATCTTTTTTCCATTGGATGTTTTCAGCCTCTTTGTCGAGGATCAAGTGGCCATAGGTGTGTGGGTTCATTTCTGGATCTTCAATCCTGTTCCATTGATCCTCCTGCCTGTCACTGTACCAATACCATGTAGTTTTTAACACTATTGCTCTGTAGTATTGCTTGAGGTCAGGGATACTGATTCCCCCAGATTTTCTTTTGTTGCTGAGAATAGGTTTAGCTATCCTGGGTTTTTTGTTGTTCCAGATGAATTTGATAATTGCTCTTTCTAACTCTCTGAAGAATTGAGTTGGGATTTTGATGGGTATTGCATTGAATCTGTATATTGCTTTTGGCAAAACCAAACAACCCTATTAAAAAATGGGGTACAGCGTTAAACAAGGAATTCTCACCTGAAGAAATTCAGATGGTGGAGAAGCATCTTAAAAAATGCTCAACTTCATTAATCATTAGGGAAATGCAAATCAAAACAACCCTAAGATTTCATCTTACACCAGTCAGAATGGCTAAGATTAAAAACTCAGAAGACAGCAGGTGTTGGAGAGGGTGTGGAGAAAGAGGAACACTCCTCCACTGCTGGTGGGGTTGCAAATTGGTACAATTACTCTGGAAATCAGTCTGGCGGTTCCTCCGAAAACTGGGCACCTCACTTCCAGAAGATCCTGCTATACCACTCTTGGGCATATACCCAGAGGATTCCCCACCATGTAATAAGGATACATGCTCTACTATGTTCATAGCAGCCCTATTTATAATTGCCAGATGCTGGAAAGAACCCAGGTATCCCTCAACAGAACAGTGGATGCAAAAAATGTGGTATATCTACACAATGGAGTACTATTCAGCCATTAGAAACAATGAATTCATGAAATTCTTAGGCGAATGGATGGAGCTAGAGAACATCATACTAAGTGAGGTAACCCAGACTCAAATGGTGAATCATGGTATGCACTCACTAATAAGTGGATATTAACCTAGAAAACTGGAATACCCAAAACATAATCCACACATCAAATGAGGTACAAGAAGAAAGGAGGAGTGGACCCTGGTTCTGGAAAGACTCAGTGAAACAGTATTCAGCAAAACCAGAACGGGGAAGTGGGAAGGGGTGGGTGGGAGGACAGGGGAAGAGAAGGGGACTTACAGGACTTTCGGGGTCGGGGGCTAGAAAAGGGGAAATCATTTGAAATGTAAATAAATTATATCAAATAAAAAAAAAGAAAGAAAAGAAACTGGGGAAGTCCCTTGAGGACATCGGTACAGGGAGAAATATTCTGAACAGAACACCAGTAGCATATGCTCTAAGATCAAGAATTGAAAAATGGGACCTCATAGAATTACAAAGTTTCTGTAAGGCAAGGGACACCATCAAGAGGACAAATCGGCAACCAACAAATTGGGAAAAGATCTTCACCAATCCTACATCAGATAGAGGGCTAATATCCAATATATATAAAGAACTCAAGAAGTTAGACTCCAGAAAACCAAACAACCCTATTAAAAATGGGGTACAGAGTTAAACAAAGAATTCTCACCTGAAGAACATCGGATGGCGGAGAAGCATCTTAAAAAATGTTCAACTTCATTAGTCATTAGGGAAATGCAAATCAAAACAACCCTGAGATTTCACATTTCACCAGTCAGAATGGCTAAGATTAAAAATTCAGGAGACAGCAGGTGTTGGAGAGGGTGTGGAGAAAGAGGAACACTCCTCCACTGCTGGTGGGGTTGCAAATTGGTACAACCACTCTGGAAATCAGTCTGGCGGTTCCTCCGAAAACTGGGCACCTCACTTCCAGAAGATCCTGCTATACCACTCCTGGGCATATACCCAGAGGATTCCCCACCATGTAATAAGGATACATGCTCTACTATGTTCATAGCAGCCCTATTTATAATTGCCAGATTCTGGAAAGAACCCAGGTATCCCTCAACAGAACAGTGGATGCAAAAATCTGGTATATCTACACAATGGAGTACTATTCAGCCATTAGAAACAATGAATTCATGAAATACTTAGGCAAATGGATGGAGCTAGAGAACATCATACTAAGTGAGGTAACCCAGACTCAAATGGTGAATCATGGTATGCACTCACTAATAAGTGGATATTAACCTAGAAAACTGGAATACCCAAAACATAATCCACACATCAAATGAGGTACAAGAAGAAAGGAGGAGTGGACCCTGGTTCTGGAAAGACTCAGTGAAACAGTATTCAGCAAAACCAGAACCGGGAAGTGAGAAGGGGTGGGTGGGAGGACAGGGGGAGAGAAGGGGGCTTACGGGACTTTCGGGGAGTGGCGTGCTAGAAAAGGGGAAATCATTTGAAATGTAAATAAAAATATATCTAATAAAAAAAAAAGAAGTGTAAGAAAAAACTATTTATTTGATGGTTTCTTCTTAAGTAGCAGAAATTATTTAAGTATTGTCAACATCATTACCTCTTAGTGAAGCAACAAAACCAGGAGCTGGTTCTTTGAGAAAATCAACAAGATAGATAAACCCTTCGCCAGACTAACTAAAGGGCACAGAGATAGCATACAGATTAACAAAATTAGAAATGAAAAGGGAGATATTACAACAGAAACTGAGGAAATTCAAAAAATCATCAGATCCTACTACAAAAGCCTGTACTCAACACAACTGGAGAATCGGGAGGAAATGAACAATTTCTTAGACAGCTACCAAATACCAAAATTAAATCAGGATCAAATAGATCATCTAAACAGTCCCATAACCCCCTAAAGAAATAGAAGGGGTCATAGAAAACCTTCTAGGAAAAAAGCGCCGGACCAGGTGCTTTTAGTACAGAATTCTATCAGACCTTCAAAGAAGACTTAGCACCAATACTCTTCAAACTATTCCACAAAATAGAAACAAAACTACCCAATTCGTTCTACGAAGCCACAATTACGCTAATAACAAAACCACACAAAGATCCAACAAAGAAAGAGAACTTCAGGCCAATTTTCCTTATGAATATTGATGCAAAAATACTCAAAATTCTTGCCAACCGAATCCAAGATCACATCAAAATGATCATGCATCATGATCAAGTAGGCTTCATCCCAGGGATACAGCAATGGTTCATGTACTGGCTGGCTTGTGTATCAACTTGACACAGGCTGGAATTATCACAGAGAAAGGAGCTTCAGTTAGGGAAGTGTCTCCATGAGATTCAGCTGTGGGGCATTTTCTCAATTAGTGATCAAGTGGGGAGGGCCCCTTTTGGGCGGTACCACATTTGGGCTGGTGTTCTTGGATTCTATAAGAGAGCAGGCTGAGCAAGCCAGGGGAAACAAGCCAGTAAGAAACATCCCTCCATGGCCTCTGCATCAGCTCCTGCTTCCTGACCTGCTTGAGTTCCAGTCCTGACTTCCTTTAGTGATGAACTGTAACGTGGAAGTGTAAGCTCAATAAACCCTTTCCTCCCCAATTTGCTTCTTGGTCATGATGTTTGTGCAGGCATAGAAACCCTGACTAAGACAGTTCAATATATGGAAATACATCAACATAATTCACCACATAAATTCAAAAAAAAAAACACATGATCATTTCATTAGATGCTCAAAAAGCATTTGATAAAATTCAACATCCCTTCACATTAAAACTGTTGGAAAGATCAGGAATTCAAGGCCCATACCTAAACATAGTAAAAGAAACATACGGCAAACCAGTAGCCAACATCAAACTAAATTCTCAACAATAAATGAACTTCTGGGGGAAACAGCATCCCAGACCTCAAGCTGTACTATAGAACAATTATGTTAAAAACGTCTTGTTATTGATACAGTGACAGGAAGGTAGATCAATGAAATAGAATTGAAGACCCAGAAATGAACCCACACACCTATGGTCACTTGATCTTTGACAAAGGGACTAAAACCATCCAGTGGGAAAAGACATCATTTTCAACAAATGGTGCTGGTTTGCCTGGTAGTCAATATGTCAAAGAATGCAAATTGATCCATTTTTATCTCCCTGTACAAATCTCAAGTCCAAGTGGATCAAGGGCCGCCACATAAAAACAGATACATTGAATCTAATAGAAGAGAAAGTGGGAAAGAGCCTTGAACACATGGGCACACGAGAAACTTTCCTGAAAAGAACACCAATGTCTTATACTCTAAGATCAAGAATTCACAAATGGGACCTCATAAAATTGCAAAGCTTTTGTAAGGCAAAGGACACTGTCAATAGGACATAACAGCAACCAACAGACTGGGAAAAGATCTTTACCAACCCTACATCCAATAGAGGGTTAATATCCACTATATACAAAGAACTCAAGAAGTTAGACTCCAGAGAACCAAATAATCTTAGTAAAAAATAGGAAATAAAGCTAAACAGAGAATTTTCAGCTGAGGAAATTCGAAGGCCTGAGAAGCACCCAAAGAAGTGTTCAACATTCTTAGTTATCAGGGAAATGGAAATCAAAAAAACCCTAAGATTCTTCCTTACACCTGTCAGAATGTCTAAACTAAGGTGACAGCAGATGCTGTTGAGGATGTGGAGAAAGAGGAACACTCCTCCATTGTTGGTGGGATTGCAAGCTGGAAATCAGTCTGGCGGTTCCTCAGAGAATTGGACATAGTATTACCATAAAGGTGTTGTTTGGGTTACTTAACTCATATTAATCCCATTTTAACAATGATTGGCTTATTCATTATTGGTTATTAAAAGTGTAAGTCATTCAACATAAGAAAGAATATGAAAGCTATGACTGACTATACATGGAAGATGTCATATTCCATTAAAGGAATCTAAAATATGATAGATATTAATTTTTCATTGGAGGAAGAGATATTTTCTGGACATTTTTGAGTTTTCCATAGAACATTCTATAGGAAATTAAATCTATACTGCTTACTAGCCATTTAGCTGTTGTTCCACAAGATTTCCTTATTCCTCTCAGCCACAAAGAAGTATAGAGAGACTGGTAACTTATGTCAAATCTTTGTTATTTTTCCCTAATTTTTTCATTGCATTTATGAATATATAGTTTAAAGAGTCCTAATTAGATGGCATGATCAAGAACACCTTTCTTTCTAGCACTCAGAAACTAGAAGCAAGTTGAGCTTTGTAAGATCAAGGTTAGAGTGTTCTGCATAAAAGTGAAGGAATAAAATTAAATAAAAATATGTACAAGCCAATTTTCACTGCATTTCATTAAAAATAAAATTAGTATATTTTATCATTTGTATACAGAATAAAATGGCATAAACATTAATTGCATAAGTTTTACTACAAACCTAACTTGCTAATGGCTACATTTATGTTTTCAAAAGGCTGATGTGTAATGTGCCACAGTAAGCTCAAGACCTGACTGGAATAAGTAGAATATTCTGTCATTTTTGTCAAGTTCTAACTGGTATCAACTAAATGCAATCTTCCTAGAGCCGAGATGAATACATGCCAACTCACATCATAACCTTACTAATGCTCAGTCACTCAAAACTACTCCATCTGGGTTTCTGTCCATCCAAAGAACCAGCTGCTCAGAACAAATGCCTTACTCATCTTGGTGTTGTATCACCAGCTGAAATATGCTACTGCCATAATTACCATTCTTGACTTTTGAATAGAGCCAGCAACCAACCAACAATTTATTGAATACACAGGCTGCTGCTAATTGCTTGATCATATAATTGGGTGTAGGGATTACTTTATTACTGTTGACTGGAAACAGCCGTGATTCTTCAAAACAAAACGTGGACCATTCAGAAGCCTACACATGGAACCATGAATCTGTGGGAAATGCCATGAGACTATAAGTTTGGAAGTTATTAAATACCCTGAGAGACTACCTATCAGAAGTATTCAGATTGAAAATGATTACTTATATTTGGAAGGGTGTTATTTACAACTGTGTTTTGTTGCCAGTGCTCTGTTGGGTACAGGTTGTCCAGAGAGGAAGATACTTTTTTTTTTAATTTTTTTTAATATTTTTTATTCGATATAATTTATTTACATTTCAAATGATTTCCCCTTTTCTAGCCCCCCACTCCCCGAAAGTCCCGTAAGCCCCCTTCTCTTCCCCTGTCCTCCCTCCCACCCTTTCCCACTTCCCCGTTCTGGTTTTGCCGAATACTGTTTCACTGGAAGATACTTTTTATACCACCCCTGGGAATTTTCTGGATAGTCTTCTCTGGCCACAAGGTTAAATCCTCTAACAATAGTAGCAATAGCAGAGTAGGAAATGCCAAACAGGAACAGTACAGGAAGCCAAATCTATTCTTTAGAAAGCCCTTAGGCCAGATTAAATGAGCACAACATGCTAACAGTCCTCCCTCTACTCTTGCATCTAAGCTACCAAACTAGAATGCAACCAAGAGAAGTAATTTTCCTATCTTTTTACTGCTTAGATCAACATTTGGCATATATCAGATCCTCAATAAGTATTTTCTTGTTAAATGAGGAGCAACCCTAGTAAAGCAACATGTTTATGCAGAAATTCTTCATAGTCAGATATTCATACTATCTAATGAAATAAGTTAGAGGTGACATTTCTTTATTGAAACATAAAATGTACATACCCTTTAAACTAGCAATTTTACCTCTAATAATTTAACCAGTTATGCATATGTATGTACATATACAAAAAACCTAATTGTTCAGGAATATTCTTAATAAGTTTGTTCTCTATTTTTTTTAGATTTTAGCACACACACACACACACACACACACACACACACTGTATCTCTTTTCAGACACACCAGAATAGGGCATCAAATCACATTACAGATTATTGTAAACCATTTGTTGGAAATTGAACTCAGAACCTCTGAAGAGCAGTCACTGCTCTTAATCACTGAGCCATCCCTATGGGCTGAGCAATCCCCTATATGTTTGTTCTTAATTCTGAAAATCAATTGAAAAGTTCTTCAATTGGTTTCCATACTTTACATAAACTCCAATACATCTATAAAGGGAATAACATACAGCTATTGCTGAGAAGAGTATTTTCTATTCAGATTCACAAGGAATTGTACTAAAATTCATGTGCAATTTTAAAAGGGATATATTGAAAAGGCTGTTAAGTTTGCTTTCAGTATTGTTGAAACAGGAAAATAAGCACACTCAAGTAATGGTACAAATTCATGGAATATATATGGAATAATGCCCAAGAAACTATCATGAAGAAAAATGAAATCTGAAGGAAAGAACAATGGTTCCTTTCCCAGATGGTGTTAGTACATTTCACAGATAAGTCCAAAAATATCAGGTCATTTCAGATTGCAGGATGGGGTTCCCATAATATGCCTCTTTTTTAAAAACTTTAAAAAAAGAAAAAAAAAAAGGACAACTCTTCTATTCCTCTAAACCATGGCGATCTGTAAGCAACAGCACAGTTCTAACCTTAGGTAAAACCATAATAAAGGGTTTTTTTTCTACTTTTTTAATTTATTGATATATTTATTTACATTTCAAATGATTTCCCCTTTTCTGGACCCCCACTCCTCAAAAGTCCCATCAGTCCCCTTCCCTCCCTCTGTTTTCCCACCCAACCCTTCCCACTTCCCCGTTCTGATTTTGCTCTATACTGCTTCACTGAGTCTTTTCAGAACAAGGGGCCACTCCTCCGTTCTTCTTGTACCTCATTTGATGTGTGGATTATGTTTTGGGTATTCCAGTTTTCTAGGTTAATATCCACTTATTAGTGAGTACATACCATGATTCATCTTTTGAGTCTGGGTTACCTCACTTAGTATGATATTCTCCAGCTCCATCCATTTGCCTAAGAATTTCATGAATTCATTGTTTCTAATGGCTGAATAGTACTCCATTGTGTAATAAAGGTTTAATAAAGGTTTAAGCACGGTATCTCCAGTCTCTTCCCTTCTGTCCCACCTAGGACCTGCAACTACACATGTTACTCAGACTTCTAAAACAACTCTCACAAAGGATGTCTCAGAAGTCATTTAGGAAAGAACCCCTAAAATCCCAATAATGTTAAAACCAATTTTATTGATTTTACATCTCTATCACCCACAGACATAAAATACTGGATAGCAAGAAACAACTCTTAGCAAAATTTTCTAGGGTAGCCCCCTTAAAATAAGTAAGCAGATTATGTATTGTTTTTCTCCATTTTGTGTATGTGTGCACACACCTGTGTGTGCCTGTATACATGTTTAGGGAGCAGAGATTGATTTTGATATGTTGGATATCTGTCTCACTTAATTCCCACCTTAGTTTTTGAGATAGGATCTGTCACTGAATCTGAAACACACTAACTCCACTAGTGGCTGGCCATTGAACGGACCTCCAGATATCATCCTGTCACTACCTTTTCAACACTGAGTTTACAGAAGAGGGCTGCTTTGCCCAGCTTTTTAATATGGACAGTGAGCATTTAAACAAGGCAATATATATTAAATTATATATACATATATTAAAAATAATATATATCACTTTACAAACTGAACCAACATATATATGTATATATGTATGTATGTATGTGTATATATATATATATATATAATTTTTGCTGTTTTCTGTGAGGCCTTTCAAATTTTAGATGTAATAAGCCTTAAAAATTGCTCAGTTTTAATGCTGTTAAAGAATATTATACCTCAATTTTCTTTTGTCAAGCAAGTATGTTTCCAGAGGAGTTTTCTACTTTCTGTTTGATTGCTGGGTTTATCTTGACTTGGTTTAGTTTGATGGAGGACTATATCAGGTTAGTTGGGGTGATTTGAAGTAAGGTAAGATGTATTGATATCTGTCCATGCTCTGGCTCAATATAGTAAAATGTGGGAGTGGGCAGACATTTTATAGCTCAACATATACATACTTGAAACCAGCAGAAGCCATGACACATCAAGAAGATAACAAAAGCTAAGAGAAATCTGGTTTCTGCTGGGCTATCATTTTGGCCCTTGAAATCTGAGATGAGTGAACTGGACAAAGGAAGTTCAAATTTGGTCTATCATGTATTGTTGCTATATATCTTTACTATGGGATGCAGCTTGCTAGTGTTAAGAAAAGAGTAAGCTCTTGATGTTTGTTTGATCTTGATGTAACTTCCCCTAGGAACCCTCCATATTTAGGAAATGGTATTTTCTTTGTTTATAATACATTAGAAAACAGTAAAGGTGACTTTTATGGAGACTTTGAAGTGCGTTCTTAAAGAAAAGGAAGAAAAAAGTACAGAAAAGAAAAGAGAAATACACAATTCACAGGAATTTTTAAATACTTAAGGAAATATAAATATTATAGTATCTGAAACATTGACAAGTTCCTTAAGTAGACTATTATATTTAATTAACTATACGTTGACTCAAAGAGAACTGTATATTTAATCATTCTAATTTCCATCATTTGGTACTTTTTCAGGAGACTAAAATTTCATTACCTCTGATATATCATACAGTAATCATATCTATGCTGAAAGTATATCAAATACAACAATATATTATAACTGCATTAAAAATAATTGATGGGACCAAGTTTGTAGCATTTTCAATCAAGATAGAAATGAGAAATATATTTGGTTTTCATGCAACAATAAGAACATTTCTACACTTAAACATATTACATTGGCATTTTTTGCAAGTAAGAGATGAAAATTCTGTTTGCAATATAATTTATTGGTTTTAATATTATGGGTATTTTATTTGGTTTAAAAAACATCAAATTTAGAGAGTAAATATAATTCAAAAAGCAACTCAAACTTTCAACATAATCACGAAACACCACTCTCATTTCAAATGGAGTAAGAGATAGTTTGCTGTTGAGCCAAATATGAGTGATCATGGCCTGAGGACTGAGATTTAGGTTCCACATATAACACATTCTGATGTGGGAATGGTTGTATGATGATTTTATTGTTACAAAAGAAAAGAATCTCATGAATCATGACATGTTTCAAATATATCAATAGAAATACTACATAGGTGGAGGACACTATGCTATAAATTTTAGAGGCTATTTGATAACCTTTCTGTTGTTAAACTTTTGAGTTAGTGTTGGTTGTGTGAATACATTCCAAAAGCTTTGTTAGATTACAAGAATGTTAGACCACATACAGAGGTGGATAATAGCATGTCTATTAGAAAGACTTAAAGAATAGGGCTTAGAGAGATGTCATGGAGATTGACAACTCTTCCTTCTCTTTAAGAGGGTCCAGGTTTAGTTACTAATACTTACTTGGTAGGGGTTTTTTGTTGTTTTTTATTGTTATTATTTTATTTATATACAATAAATAAACCATTGCCACCCCCTTCTGGTACACCCCCCCACACTGTTTCTCATCCCATTCTTCCATCCCATATCTCCAAGGGGAATGCTCGCCCACAACCAGGCCGCCCCACTCCCTGTGGCCTCAAGTCTTTTGAGAATTAGGAGCATCTTCTCTCATTAAGGCCAGACCAAGCAGTCCTCTGCTGTGTATGTGTTGGAAGCCTCAGCCCAGGCAGTGTATGCTGCCTCGTTGGTGGCTCAATGTCTGTGAACTCCCAATGGTCTTGGGTTAGTAGAAACTGCTGGCCTTCCTATGGGGGTTGCCCTCAGACTCAGCTTCTTCCAACCTTTCCCTAATTCAACCATAGGGGTCCCCAACTTCAGCCCATTGGTTGGGTATAAGTATCTGTATCTGACTCAGCCAGCTGCTTGTTGGGGCCTCTAAGAGGGCAGCCATGCTAGGCTCCAGTCTGTAAGCACACCATAGCACCAGTAATAATGTCAGGCCTTAGTGTCTCACAGACTGAGGTGTGTATTTTACATATCAAAGCAGACCTGACCTCCGGGTTCTCCCAGAATTCCTCACTCCGCTATGATGCATACCTTGTCCCCAACCCTGAAGTTTTCAGCCCAGGAGCCAGGCATGCTGCCCTACCTCAAGAGACTCTTCCTTATATAATGCAGACATTTTGTGTTCTCTCTCTCTCTCTCTCTCTCTCTCTCTCTGTCTCTCTCTCTCTCTCCCTCTCCTCTCTCTCCTCTCTCTCTCTCTTCTCTCTCTCTCTCTCTCTCTCCTCTCTCTCCTCCCTCTCCTCCCTCTCTCTCTCCTCCCTCCCTCCCTCCCTCTCTCTCTCTCTCTCTCTCTCTCTCTTCTCTCTCTCTCTCTCTCTCTCCTCTCCTTCCTCCTTTTCTCTCAACATCCACCTGTTGCAAGATATTTCCTATCCATTCACATTGAAGCAGTGAGAGGACAGTGATTGGAGGAAAGAGATGAGGAGGAGCTAGGGGGAGAGAGAGGGGCAGAGGACCACTTGAATGGAGCAGGGGGCAGCGGGGGGGGGGGGGGGGGGGGAGGAGGGGAGGGGGCGGCGCGGGTAGAGATGCACATATCCAGATGGAATCAGATATAAATCTAATGTAAGGTTG